>NC_140234.1:58044377-58214377 GCF_949987555.1 Borostomias antarcticus | reverse complement strand
ACATTCTTTAAGAGGGACGTGCAAAGACTACAAAGAGATTACTCCCTCTTTCAATTATGTGAAGAACTAAAAGAAATCCACCATCAATCCCCACTTTACATTGATAGCTTTAAAGAAAGGTGTAAGAGGTTTAAAGTCAGTGATTCCCTTTAGAAAGCTCTTCTTATGCCCCTGGATATTACTACCCAAGAGGCTTGACAAATCAGGGATCTTCCGATTGAATCGGCCGCTTTCTAATCCTTCTTAATTTAGGTACGTAAAACCGCAAGGGCTTAACGTCCCTATGACCCCTTCCACCCTAACAAATTAAGGAATTGATTCTCTCGTGGGTCAGCCTTCAACTAGATTTGGCTCAACTTCATTGGGACACATCCTGCATATTTAACGAGGGAGGAAGCAGTCGTTGAGGGGGGAAAGTCGTGACATAGAAAAAAATCTTCATCTTCTGTGCCCATTCTTCCCATCTGTCAATCTGACTCCCTTTCTTGCACACACACACACACACACACACACACACACACACACACACACACACACACACACACACACACACACTCCAGCACCTACAGTATCTCTCTGAAAACGCTTCCTACCACACTTCCCCCTTCACAATTTCTTAATGTCCCTGCTTCTCTCTTCATCTCACGTTCCATTCTTTGTCTTTCCACCACTATTCATTTTTGATGCTCCTAGGGCCTCTGCCACCGCGCCTCCCCTAAGCCCTAGAGGAACTTTGAGGTCGAGGAGGGTTGTAGGAGCCATTCTCACTCTCCCTCCTCTCGGTCTGGGTGCGGCCCAGCTCCGCTGTCAGCTCCCATTACCTAATTGGAATTGAAATGCAGCTGGCCTGTGTTTCTGCCGGCACAGCAGTCCTAGTGGAGGGGCTCAGGGGCTCTCAGACACCCCCCCCCCTCCGCCCCCCCCACCCCACTACACACAATCTGCCTCAGGCCTAAGATTCACCTCAACACACAGGGGGGGGGGGGGTGATGTGGTCAAGTGGCAGTCAACGTCACTTGATGGAGAGGAACTAGTTCAGGGCACTAGTTAAAGTCGCACCGAAAGGGAGTTTGGAGAACATCTTGTTCTATTGTTCTTCCGTACTTTGCTCTTCCGTACTTTGACGTATTTCCGCCTGAAACGGGGCTGCAAGGGCGGGACATACGTTTAGATGAATTTCATTGGAACGTTATCGAGCGGGCGGGATATTCAACACTTGGAGGCTGCAGAGTAGTTGACGTTTTGATTGACAGGGTGGATGTCGTGAGATTATTGGCCTAAAATCTAAGGTACCTGGTGTCGTAATTGCACGTGACCTACCGTTTTCCAGGAAGTAAGAAATTATATACTTCGATATAAGATTACAACAAAAGTAGAAATTTGTAATTTTTTTGACATACATCGTTGAATAGGTGTCCCAAAATGGGACAGAATACTTTTTTCATTTCTGTGTGACTTTAAGTTGCTACTAAGATACAGTAGTTGCTTGTAAACATGTAGCACTGGCCTTGTGCAAAGCAAGGTTTCCTAGAAGTGAGACGCCGAGGTTTCGTAGAAGGTGACGCCAACTCGGACTTCGATGAATCTGGGTGTCACCCTGGATGACCAACTGTCGTTCTTGGCGCATATCACATCCGTTACACGCTCATTGAAGATTCCTGCTCTACAACATCAGGATGATTTGCCCTTTCCTCACTGACGAAACGGCGCGGGTGCTCATCCGAACTCGTCATCTCCCGCCAAGACTACTGCCACTCCCTCCTTGCTGGGGCTCCTGGCGTCAGCCATTAAACCTCTAACCTGACGTGCCAGATGGTTTGCTTCGCATAACCACCTGGGAACTATCCGTTGGAAACTTTTTGGAAAAGGGCAGGCACTTTCAAAAATACTTGGCAGGTGATTGGATGAACCATCTGTCTATCACCGCCAGGGGTTAAATTGGGCCGGGGCTATCAGCCAGAGCTCAACCCCGAACATCTACCATCAACATTGAATTTATTTTTGTAATTTTTACAAAGTCGTCAAATTAGCTTTAAGTAATCTGATCATGGCATAATTTATCGCAGGTTGAGTTTGATCAACTTTACTGTTTTATATATATTCTAGGATTGAGTCCCTGAATCCAGCAGTAGATAGAGAGTGATGCAGCATAGAGCGGAACAGCACAGCATTGGACTGAGAAGGAAAGTGTTAGAATTGTATTTAATCAATAATACTTTAATTTCAAAAGATATAGATCATTAAAGGCTTGATATTGGTATTTATAAGCAGTATTAAGCGCCACCATCACTGCTGCCACTGCACGCGCTAACTTTAACCGCTCCTCGCTCGAATAGCTAAGCTATTCGTTTGTATTTCCTCTTAGAATGCTGATTGGCTAGATCGTTTTCCGATATGATATAAACGGATCTCCATGGAGAGTATCCAGACTGATTCAGATGGTCTCACAAGGCTATTAAACCTCTGGATCTTGTCCAGAAAGCTGCCGGGAGCCTGGTGTTCAACCACCCCAAGTTCTCCCACACAACCTCCTTTCTCCGTTCTCTACACTGGCTCCCTGTAGCAGCTCACATCCAGTTTAAAACTCTGGTACTAGCCTACAGGGCAATGGAAGGAACAGCTCCTTCCTACCTCCAGGCCATGGTCAAGCTGTATACCACCTCCTGACCACTACGTTCTGCTACCTCGGGCCGATTGGTTGCGGCATCACTACGAGGCTCCTGCGGTCGATCGACACGGTCACGTCTCTTCTCTGCCCATCTTTCGCCGCAGGCTCAAAAATCACCTCTATTATGATGTTGATGTTTTATATGTGCCAGGCAAGGTCTCCCAAAGGAACTTTTCCGATACCTGAGGATTAGGCGAGCCTGAGAGTTAGACAAACAGAATGCAAAATCCACCATGGCATGAGTGGAATTCGTGTCAAACTGAGTTTCCCCTCACAACAAACCCAATTATCAAATTAAATGTGTTTTCTTAATATAAGAGAAGGTGTTTGTTCTTTTACTCTGGGGATGTATCTTGGTTTCACTTCACTGTCTTGATATAAGTCACAGCAATGTCAAAGTATGAAGAGGCTCTTCTGTTTGGTTGGTATTGTTCAACCAGCTGAGATACTATGAGACACTGAACAATTACCGCTGTGTTATTCCATTGAGGAAAAGTTTTCCTGGCAGGCTACTCGGCAGTCTTTTAGAGTCTGGATAAGAAATGGATTGGAAGCAGCTCATTAATATCCATTAACTCTGACAGAAAATCTACTGGCAACATGACCCAAATTTCAAGCTAAGTGAAGATGGGCTTTTGTAAGAAAAACAAGAGGTCTCGCATGAAAGAAGGCGTGTTAATTGGATGGATTATAATGATTCATTTTCTCTCTTTGCTCCTCCCCTGTGTTCAATCAGGGTGTGCATTGCTTTCCACCGAACACACAACGGTTGGCCAGCCTCATAGGGAAGGATAGATAAAATGGCCCTGTACTGGGTAGGCTAACTCCACTCAGCGATAAAAGTCACATGAGCAACGTGCTTGAAAGACGCTGATTCATCCTCCCTATTTCCTCCCATGATTCCTTGTTCCAAGCAGGAAGGTGTCGTTGCCTATCTACATGGGGCAGAAGGCATGCTGAGCCAGTAAAACAGATAAAGGTTGGGGTTGCTTGAAAACCTGAAAGGAATTTGCCGGCCGTTGCTATTAACATGAACAGAAGTCTGCCTCGCTGAACTTGTTACAGCCACCTCGGTTGGGTGAGATTTACAGTCTTGTCTTGAATAGAGAGCAGTCTTTCATCTCGGGGGTTTAATGCTAAAAGAGGAGACTGGCAGATACTTGACACTTTCATTTTCTTGGAGAATAGATGTGACATTCCTGTGATAGAACCAAATGACCTACAGTACAGTACAAATTCTTGCCAAAAAAATAATCTCATTGAGTCCACCCAATATATTATTTCTTCCATCAAAATACAACTCACCACTGTATTCACTGATAGCATTTCCTCTTTTTCCTACTTACATAATTACAGGATTGTAATTTGTATTCACCAATTAAGATGATAAAATGATCCCTGACAAAAAAAATATGCAAACACGTCCTGATAAAGTGTGAGAAACATGTTTTGATGGAAGAGGAGGGAAGTTGGGAGCCATCATGTGTGCCTGGGAGGAAGTGCTTGTCATTACCTTCCAGCGTAGGCAGCCTAACCCTCAGAATAGCAGGAAAATTACCACGAGGGAAGAGGGGGGGGGGGGGGGCGTCTGGTTTCCAGGATGCATGCGACAGCACAACAAAACTGACCCTTAGTGGGGCAATACATGAACACATGGTCTGGATGGAACCCCGAGACGATTATGTTCTGGGCAAAACTCTGGCCTCGGCAGAAAGAAATGTATCACTTTTGTATTAACCAGGCATCTGTTGCAATAAGTCAATTAATTTATTCACCAGCCAATTAGAGAGTCCATGGGCCAGAGCCCGACATTTCATTGGTTGGTACCACTCGACTCAAGGTGGCAAAACTACTTACAGTAATACTTTTTGAAAATATCCATGTCTGTAGATTATTTTTTGGTAACCCACCCCTTAAAGTAACTAGCATTGTAGACGCTGGTTCATATCCTGGTGTATGCTCATTGTCAGGACATTTTGTTCTATTATTGTGTTTGGTATCATTTTAAAGGGGGCCGTCTTAGCTTTCATTCAAGCCCAGTTGAGTCATGTGAGGTCACTTCAAGCTCTTCAATGACACATTTTTCCACAGTAGTTTAGCCTACACTTTCTTTTAGCCCTGTGGTGTCTAGGAACATCAGGAACAAAAAACACAAAAAACTGGAATAGCCTATTGTACTCACAGCACTCTAAGGATTCAGGAAATAGTATAATATTAATATAAGTATAATATACCCATAGTATTTCATTGTGAGAGGTGATTGTGAGCCTTAAATTAGAAGGGTATTAGATCTTAGTAGATCTTTGTTGACATATCTAATGAGTATCTATTTTCATACTAGAGGTCAGGTCACACGACAATATACGAACGCCGTTGTTTTCAGGGTCAGACACGCGTTCTAAACACACTGTAGGCTACTCCGTGAATTGACTCTGCATTTCCTGAGCAGGCAACTCTTCCCAGTAGTACGTAGCGCAGTACATCACACGCGGCCTTGGCTGTCAGAACTGTCGTGTGTGTGAGGGCGTGTCCGCGGCTGCTCACGTCAACCTTCCCAGGGAGCTTCACCCATTGCCCCCCCCCCCCCCCGCCCCCGAGGGCCAGACTCGCTGACCACCGTCCGTTTGTGTCTGTTTGTGTGCGGGGAGCCAACGACACGTCTCCTCTACGCTCTGGAGGACCTTGCAGTGCTCCGGCACTTCTGATATCATCAATCCACCTCGTCCTTCTTTCTACATGGTTGAGTGTCATTTTCAATATGTTCATTTTTAACAAGCAAACAGACATGCAAATAGCCAAGTACAGTACATGTTTTTCTTTTTCTGCACATTCATTCATGCTACTGAAGTCTAAAGCGGAGGAATGTGTACACCGATGAAGCTATTAGTTTTTAATTCATGTAGGCCTAATGTTTTAGGATTTGATTGGGCATTTTGGGCATTCTGTCTTAATGATTTATTACAAATGTGTTGCATTAAACACTGGGTTTTAAACATTAAAAAGCTAAACTTGTCTTGAGACAAAAGTACTTTGGTTTAAGGCAGGGCTTTCACACAATGTGACAAGTACATAAAAAGGAAAGGTTCTGTCAGTGAGCTCAGTTGTTTATACAGATTTTAATTGTCAATAGGTTTTTGCTATTGGGAGATGACAGTTTGAACATCTGCAGTGCTAAATACAGAACCATGTGCCAGGGAGTTGAGGGTCACTCAAGTTAAACTGTAGTGATAGCACCATCCCTGAAACACCCGTGACAGGTTTACAGAGCACAACGAGTGATTATTTCAGACACATCACGTCCCCTTGGGGGAAAATGCCCTACTTATCAGATCTGTATTCTGGTACTCGTCTTATTCCCCCCCACAATTATTTCACTCACTTAAGCCTGACAAGGTTCGAATGAGAATTCATGGGTAAATAAGCATGGAATTGGAGGGAATACTAAAATACCAGCCCACGTCAACCAACGGGCATTTCTGGACGTGGGATTGTATTCTAGCCCTTTGCGAGGTGCCTTTGCAGAGAATTTGGCGTGACAGAAGCTTTTAGTCGAGCTGTCTATCACATTCTAAATATAAGATGTGATGCGTCGGGGGATATAAATACGAGGGCTTGATATCCTTGTCTTCACCCTTCACCAATCAGCTCACACGTCGGCCACTGATTGCGTGGCCCCTTCTCCCGGCCCCTCGTGGAGACCGGGGGTCCTTATCTGAGAGCCGTCATCTGTGTCTGTGAGCGCCTCGCCCTTTTTTAAAGGCTTACCCTCTCAGCATCCTCCACTTCGATAAGGGGCCTCTAAATGACAAAATCTTGTACCGGTCTTTCACGCTGGCGGGGAAATGTAACGTCTTTAACGCGGGACCTTTCCCGGCGAAGGACACTCGACAGAGGACAGACACAGAAACACTTATCTGATTACACAAATCCTCTCTCTTTTCCTATTGTCTTTGAGGATTTGTTGGGAAAAAATCTGTATGCTGGCACGACAGCGATCAATTGATTGAACAATCGACATTACATACATTCAACAGTACATGGCAGTAGGGTTTTCCTCTGGTGCCTTCCTAATGACCTGAAGACTTGTGTAACCTATTTTTATTATGTCCTGGTTTGTGTGAGCTGGATAACACTTGTTGAGCGTAACCCACTGTAGGTTGTAAGTGAATTGGTGATACAGTCAGGGCCAGCTCTGGGGTCTGGACGGCCCCAAGCAGGCGTGGATCGGTGGCCCCGCTGGGAGCCTACAGGTGGAGATGGCAGACCTCGGAAGACAGTTTGACAGATAATGATCCCATCCATCCATCATCCATCAATCCATCCATCCATCCATCCATCCATCCATCCATCCATCCATCCATCATCTTTCTATCCGTCCGTCCGTCCATCCATCCATCCATCCATCCATCCATCCATCCATCCATCCATCCATCCATCCATCCATCCATCCATCCATCCATCCATCCATCCATCCATCCATCCATCCATCCATCCACCCACCCACCCATCCATCCATCCATCCATCCATCCAGCCAGCCAGCCAGCCAGCCAGCTAGCTTTCTTGGCCTCAGACGCCTAGCATGAAAGGCATGAATCATGAATCAAAGTCCTCCCAAAGCACGGGGAACACAGGGACACTCTCACTGGAAACAGACACCGTCTCCTGCACAGCACATTAGCTAACGTCTTGCCTGAGGTGACCAAGGACCCAAAGGCTTGGCTTCCGTCCCATCCGGTAGCCTGCTACATACGCGCGTCAGGCCCGGCCATAAACATGCCTGAGAGTCGCACAGTTTATAGTTCTAATGGCGTCCGAGGCATTTCAAGGTTGCCGTGTACGGGGTCAGAGGAAAATGTTGCTGACATGTTCAGGGAAGGGTTCGTCGAGTACAACAGGCCCAAAGAGAATTACTGTAGTCTCCTGTTCGCCACATTTACAACACTAGTGCAGGTGTCAGTTGGGGGCCTGTGCCCAAGACAGGTAGTCTTACGCTAATAAGCTAAGCCTTAGGAATGGGGTGAGGGTTGTAATGAGCACATGGAAATGCTTTTTTGATGGCATCCCAGATAGCAAGCGGATGTGTAATGATTCTGGGCCATATATGGGCCGGAACTAAGCCACAAGGGCCAGATCTGGCCTGTATATGGCCCAGATCCGCTTGCTATCTGGGATGGCCCCTTTAACAGACTTGAGACAGACATAGGTGACAGGGGCTGGTGAAACGTGGCACATGTCGGGGTCAGCTACTTGCTGGAAACCTCGGGGAAAAAGGGTTTTATTTTATTTTATTTACAATTTAAGAAGTCACTCAATAGAATAAACAACATTTCTAGGGTCACTAAATACTCATAATATGTTAGCAAAGTAGCCTGGCTGTGAGAAGTGTGAACAGCTCTAAATCTTTGAGGCACTTTTTCTCTGCTTAGTGACTTGAGATCAACACCAGTCCCTGTCACATTAGTGTCTTGTTTTAAAAGGCAAATATTGAACAGTACTATTCCATTGTTGTACTTTTTCCTATGCCGCTTCTCATCTTCTCTATAATGACAGATTTGGTGATCTACCGTCTACGTATGGGTCACAATTATCTTTTAAACCAGCCAATGTCTGAAGCTGACATTCAGCAGGTGTATTTCTCAGCACCCTAGAACGTGTCGCCTGTGAAGTTGTTTGGATCAGCGGACCTCGACGGACGCTGTCTGGTAAAAAGTAGTTCCGTGCGGCAGGATATGCTCCAGTGCCACGGTCGGCCCAAGATTCATTCACGTGACACATGCACGCCCTTGGGTCTTGAGCAATACACCTTGCCGCATAATATAGGTCTCAACTTCATACAGTGGCTGGTTGTGGAGATACTCTTGTTACAGGGGTACAAGCATGCAGACACACACACACACCACCATTTCTCTCTTTATAGTAAATATGAGAACCTTATAGGAGCAGGTCAATGATGCGATCTTGTGTTGTGAAATGTGATACTCTACTTGAAATACATCGAATATGGCCTAGTACTTTTGTCCATAATCTCAATCATAGAAATTCATAGGATCCACAGCCGACGGACGACAAGGACTTTTGTAACAACAATCCCTATCATATCCTTACTACCATCACATGACAGTACAACAGTTGGCCGCCTCTTCTGCAAAATCGAATATGAACGAATTGCAATGTCCAAAGCAAATGACAAGTTTATGAACATCCAAAGCCTAAAACTTAATGGAAGTGCATTCATTTAAAAAACTAACGATAACCTCTCCACTATTGCTGAACCTGACGTGAACAGTTGGGCAGAGCAACATACAAACACAGCCTACTTATGGAAGCAAAATAAATCTGCCTACTTAGGGAGGATGCAGGAGATGGGCTTCGGGGTAAAATCCTCCAAACAGTTTTATTCAACCGTGAAAGTCAAAGTGTCCTATTTTCTGGCTCTCTATAAACGTACACAATGTATGCATGTTCTTTTGAAGCATGCCCTAAAAGAGTGGTCGTGGGATAAGAATGATGACTCTGAACGCTGTGTGGGCCTGGAGCCAGCGGCTCAGGGAGAGATGAAGGGGAAACACTGTTGTCCTAAAAGCCGGGGAGTAAATCTGAGACATCACCATGTCTCTGAAGGCCTCCAGCCACCTCTAGTATTCAAAAGACAAAAGTACAATGGAAACAAATGAGGTTGCTTCACTGTATTGTGTGTGTGTGTGTGTGTGTGTGTGTGTGTGTGTGTGTGTGTGTGTGTGTGTGTGTGTGTGTGTGTGTGTGTGTGTATGTGTGTGTGTGTGCGCGTGTGTTTTGATGTGTGTGCATGTATTTGTGTGGGTGGTACTGTAGTTGAGCTGTGTCAGTAGATAAGTCATACTCTGGCTATAACATTTTTAACCAAACATCTCCCTTGATCTGTTTTTTTATGCATGTACAATCTTTAACTGGGGGGCATATAAGGACAAATTTGCATGAACTGTTTACAGCAGATGGTGTACACATCTGCTGATGTTGTGATATGACAGTAGCATGTTGTAATATCTCTAGAGTGTGTGGTCAAGCTCCACCGTGTGAACAGAGCTCAGATATACCGTAAAGAGAGCATTTCACATTTGCACAATGATGCATTACAGTAGCTGCTCTAGTTTGATGTTCAGTGGAAGACGTTTAACACCCTTTGCATGCACACACACAAACATACGCACACGCACACACATCAGAACACACACAAGCATACATGCACAGACATAACATGCACATGCACATAACATGCATGTAGCTATAATAATAATAATAATAACAACAACAACAGCAATAATATTAGTATTAATAATAATAATCATAATAATAATAATAATAATAATAATAATAATGGTAATTATAATAATAATTATAATAATAATACAACTTTATTTGTATAGCAACTTTCATACAAATCAAGCAGCTCAAAGTGCTTCACAACAGAGAAAGTTATGGCTTTGACTAAGAGAAAGCTGTGGTTATTACTCTCCAGTAGTCACTGCTCATGATATGTACAGTAGTTATGCAGGGGAAATGGTAATGAGTACTTGCAAACTCTGAGAGCTGAGATTGACTGGGGTAGTGGCTGAATCTCACTGGAACCTGCTGTGGGCTTCTCCTTAAATGCAGTTACCCGGTGACAGGATTAAGTCAGTAAAAGCCTCCGATCGATTTACATCTAATCCATTTATCCAATAAAACAACTTGGGGGGTGTCAACCAAACAACAACAACAACAGCTTGAAAGGACCAAATCAGATGAGAAATATAGTGAAAACAATATTTTTTCATGACATGTGTATGCATGTGTAATAGCCAGGGTATTTCAGGCGATGACTATGCTTCATCCAATTTCCAATTTATTTCCAATCGTATCTCAGTTTCACAGCACGAGAGCAGGAGGGCTGCGGATAGAACCCGAGCGAGCCTGGCAGGTGTGATCTGGCAGGTCCATTCTGAAACCTCCCACATCTTGTCAACTATAAATTCTTGGCTATGTGAGTGATGCTTCTCTGGTAGCTATGGTAACCCGATACAATAGATACCCCCTCCCTCCTCTCTCTCTCTCTCTCTCTCTCTCTCCCTCTCTCTCTCTCTCTCTCTCTCTCTCTCTCCCTCTCTCTCTCTCCCCCTCTCTCTCTCTCTCTCTCTCTCTCTCACTCTCCCCCTCCCTCCTCTCTCTCTCTCTCCCTCTCTCTCTCTCTCTCTCTCTCTCCCTCCCTCTCTCTCTCTCTCTCACAGGCCAATCCACTCCATCCTCTCCAGAGCTCTTTACTTTGCGCATGTACAGCCAAACTGAACATTGCATCGACTCCAAGATGGCGTTAACACGTCTGGCTTGCTTTCTGGTCCTCCTCTCAACTCACTGTAAGTAGCTTAATGGATATGCAGATGACTTGCCAAGTGTTATTGCTCGGAAAACACGCGGGGGATGATCGCTTCTGTCCAAAGAATTATACTTTTGACGCGTTCCAGTAGATATATTATCTCTGACCAAACTAAAGTCAGCCCTGTAGCTAACCAATTCGCTAGTTTAGACTGGAGAATGGTGGTGTTCAGATGTAGGCTACTGTATCCTTGCATAGTGATACAAATGTAGCCTATAGACAATATAAGACCACGGAGTTGTGAAATTGTTTTGTGAGCGTAACGCGCGGCTTGATCCGCAAGCATTGCTCGATGGACAGTTAGCCTACATTCACTCTGCCTTTGAGAAGCATAGTAAAACTACTCTGAAACAGTGATTGATACATCCAACTAGATATCGGAATTGTTTTTAATACCACAGTGTAATATATTATTATTATTATTATTCAAAGAGACAGTGTGCTTTGGATAATTCGATGGCTCGTTCTCGAGGATGGACATGTCCGTTTGTCGACCTTCCAGTGCCAAAAGTTATTTTTTAGGTATTGATAATTATGACAGAAATCCGTTCATGTACTCTGAAATTAGTAGTTGATTATCCCCATTCATTTAGTTTGGGGTTGTTTCACGCGTTCGACATCGTGGTTGATAAAAGTTCTACCGCGCTGGTCAGTGAGGCGAGATAACGGGTTTTTCCACGGGAGAATAGACGGTCCGCGGGAGGAGCCTGTGTGTGTGTGTGTGTGTGTGTGTGTGTGTGTGTGTGTGTGTGTGTGTGTGTGTGTGTGTGTGTGTGTGTGTGTGTGTGTGTGTGCGTGTGTGAGCACAGCAGCGTAGAGCACTAACTTACACAGAGCTGTCCGAAAACATTGATTTGAGTTCAAGTTTTTTATTAGCTCTCTCAGAACAGGCAATTTAGTCCCGTGTTCTGCCCAAAATGTAATCAATTTTGTCATGTTTTTGAAGGTCTGTGAAAGGGTATGATGTCATTTGTTCCCGTAAAGCCTGTCCGTTTCGATGGCTACTCGTGTTCCTTCCTGGAATACCTTTGAATATGCTGAAAAATTTGTTGGCGGACTATTCACTTTTTTCCTCTTTTTTTATTGCATCGGTGATCAATATCATTTGTAAAAGTAAATTGTTGTCATCAGTGTACAACTCAAATTGTGTGTGAACTTTTTTTAATCTACAAAACCCGTTATAATATAGGGTACCTTAATCTTTTTAATGCAGTTTAGTAATTTGAATATTAGTCATCAATCTACCCAGGCAGAACAAATAAGTAACTGTTTGATGCTATATGCTGGAGGTTGCAGACCAACATGTGATGGACTGGTCATTTCCTTGGGGCTTGGCCTAACCAACTGTTTTCCTGAAGTGCTCTGAGCCGGGATTGAACCATTCCCAAAGACAGACAGAACAAAGGGAGACTCAGACCTCGGCGCGTCTTCTGTCTCTGTGATCATCCAACTGTGTGGATTGGCTTAAATCTCAGTGGATTTAATTAGGGGAGCGATGTGACTGGTTGTAAATCTGTTGCTTGTGTCTTACCGTGTCCCCCTACTGTCTGGTAGTCTTTTAAGACTGGATTTGAGAGGCAAAATTGTTGATTGACTGATAAAATAGTAAAACAAATGGCCTACTATTGAGTTAGTCCATTGCCGTGCGAGTTCAGAACATTCTTTAAATCCTCAATGTAGTTTTCAGAATTTAGACCTATCTGAATGTTTTGTTGTTGGGCCAAAGTCAGCATGTCAACATACCTGAGAGAGCATGCTGACATGTTTCCACGGTTGATTTTCACCTGAATTGTTTTGCTTTGAACTTCGTAAGAAAGGAGGAGAGCATTCAGGAACGCTCCTGCCAACAGCCGTGCCAAGATATGTGGGCGCTTGGAATGCGCTCGAACCCTAGCCCTAACCCCACGCCAATATAAACTCTCACTCCTTAGGATCTTAGAGGAACCACCTGTACAAGTACATCAGCTTTCGCTGCTGTTGTTTGAAGTTCCAAAATGCTTGTTTGCTCTCTGAATAAACGTGAAGGAAAGATCAATTACAATCTACCATATATAGTTTTAAAAGCGAGGCAGGGGCAAGTGTCATTTCAGACTTGATAAATTACCTTTTAGCAAATGAGTTGGAAATTGATTACTCGCAACGCGGCTCAGCCAAGCAACATTTGAATCTCCAGTGTAGTTGATAGTCGCCTCATGGCTGCTCTCAGTAATCCTGTTCATAAGCCCTTCGGGGGGGAGAAAAGAAGCCTCTTATCTCCACAGATGTGGAGAGAAAAGAAAGATGTCTTCTGAAGAGCGATGTGCGGAGGGCATCCCTCCGGTAGGCCTTCCCATCATACCTCACACCACCCCACAGAGACACTATTTACTTGCTGGGAAAACTCTTGACAACCAAGAAAAGAAGAGGTATTTGTTCTAACCAAGGATACTAGTTTTGCCCCGGGTTGGCGTGTTGGTGGTAGTGCCGTGAGCCGGTGGTAGGTTTTGTATTATCTGTGTAAAGTGCTGATAAAGCGGACCACAGGAGGTTGGTGTTGTCAGATGCTTTCCGTCACACAAGCAGCTCGTGAGCAAATGTTTGCAGCTCTCCCTGAATGGCATGTTGGAGCCCCTCTGGGCAAGTCACATATGGCCTGACATTTTACTGGAGATACGGTAAATGGCAGAGAAGAAGAGGAAAGGGGATATGACGGCGTACATACTGCCGAGTCTCCCTCTCTCCGCACTTGTTAGTTTGGAGGATCGAAGAGTAAAACCTATTTCCCAGAGAGCGATTGTGTGCGTGTGTGTGTGTGTACATGTGGTGCTTTGCCAGGCTCAGCCAGACGCCCGCGTGGTACAAAACAGATCTCAACATTCGCGAGGGAAAAGTCTGTCCTCGGCGGAGAGCCACAGCATCGCACCGCGGCGATCCGCGCGGACGACCGACGCGCCACCGATCCCGGCGCGATAACGAGGGCGAAGCAGCAAATGGGTGCCTCGCTGTGGAATGGCCCGAAACAGCTGAGAGCAGGAGTGGGTGGGTGGAGGTGTTTGGGACTGGGGGGGGGGGGCGGCCAGAAATATCCACCGGGGCGTCCCTCCCAGACCTCAGATGCTGCGGGGTTAGCAGCAAATGCTGCATTCCCCATCAGAACCACGCGCAGGGGGGCGGGGTGGGGGGGGGCGGCTATGAGGCCTACGAGGGAGACTTTCCATCCCTCTCTCTCCCGCTCACCTGTTATGATAAGAGATCAAAAGAAAACCCCCGTGGATGAGTCGGGGCGTCAGGGGGAAAAGGAAGGAAAACAGCCGAGTTAGCTGAGGAGTTAGACGTCCGTCTGCGTTTTAATGTCCTTTCATGAAATAGAAATCCGTGTAAACTTCGGACCAAAGCGCTTGAAAGGTGATGGAAGCCATGCGCCTATCCCCCCGGTTCTTTTATTAACCTTTTTCCCTCGTGGTAAAGAGTAGCAGATGCCGCGGGGGAGAGCTGGACACGCTCACGTTCGAGGAATGGCAAGCACGCACATTCCCCGCACGTCAGCACGTCGACGACGACGACGTGGAAGTCGGGGGTATTGATCAAAACAACAGAGAGCCGTCGTCAGGCTGCAAATGCTGCCCGAAAAAAAAAAACTGAGAGAAAAAATATTTGATCAGCTTTGGAGTTGTGGATAAGGGGAACATTTTGAGTCATCCTCCCTGAAGGCTTTGTCATTTATTTTAGCGTCGAAAATTAGATCAGTGAGGAATTAATGTGGCTGCTGTTGTCAATAGCAGGCAGGATCCCTTGTTTGCTTTGATAAGACATTATTATGCTGTGTTTACTCTGTCTACAGGATAGTCTTTGAAATGCCCCTTTATCAGCTGTGTGTGGGGGGTTTAGGGGAAGCGTTTGGGTGATTTCCTGTTTGGAGATCTTTAACTGTGGCCAACATCCCTCAGGGAGGAAGCAGCCCTGCCCTTCTATCCTGGGTACACATAGAGACCCATCCATCAACTTTGTGGAATAATTTAGAGATTTATTAATGACATGATTTAGCACACAGATGAAGTGAGTGCAGTTAAAGAACTGTCCCTCTGAGAGGAAAGGCCGGGACAATGTGCTACAGTGCGGACTCGGGAGTCATCGCCAGATTAATTGCTTCAGACTCACGCATTGTTTACTGTTCAGTCACAAAGGCAATTAATCGCTCTAAAAATAGAATAATGTCAGCGTCATATGACAGCCTCAGGTTGAAAGCCTGTGCTCGCACTAAAACATCTCTACGGTATTTAATCCTAGAGGCCTATTATCTTCCTCGGTCTTTTATGCGTTGCATCATGGGAAACTCCATGTTAAATGTGCTTCGTCTCACAGAGACTAGATCTGTACCTTATCTGATTTCCACATTCCCCTCGACCAAAAGGACACAGACTCTCCTGCGCTAGTCCCCCCTGCTCTGCACTCTCATCATAACCCTTTTAGACAGTGTGAAGACAGTTGTGAGACGCAAGTCTATCACCGACACCCAAGGTGACAGACAAAATAGTCTCCTTGCCTGTGAACTGCAGAGGTGACGATTAGTCCCCCTCCTGAAACAGACACCAATACCAAGTGATTCAAAAAAGACATCCTAATAATTTTGTTGACCTGCATGACGACTCATGACGGGACTTTCGGGGGGGGTGTCCTGTGCATGGGCTTGGCTCGTACGTGGAAGCACAGCCTCCCACAGACAGCTTGCGTTCAGTGAGACATGACCCAGAAATGTTGGTGGTCATCCAAAGGGAGTTTTGTTGAATAGCATAGTGTTGAGTAATTGGGGGCGGGGAAGGCGAGGGTGACGCTGGGTGTTTTGGGGAGTCCGATCTCTCTGCAGTGTTACCTTCCCTACTGTATCTACCACAGGTAATCCCTCCAAAACGCTCCCTCAACCCCCGGGGACACGCGCGCTACAAATGATTCATCTTCTGGCGCAAACGCAACATCAAATCATACTAAATCATTCTTATGACAAGCTCCAGCTCAGAAAATATAGTTGACTGCCATACTGCTGCAAATTCGATTTTTGGACCATTCTAAGATCCATCAAAACACACCTTACATGTTTCATATGATATGTTTTTTTGTATTTTGTATTTCATAAAGAGTCAGAACTGAAGCGTTACCCTTCCCTGGTTATTACCTCAATATTGTTTTCAAGGTACGCTTGGCTGGGTTCTGCCCACAGTGGTTCTCTCTCCAAATAAGGTGTGATGCATCTGGCGTCAAGCTGCTGCAGTCTGCGCCCGAGTGATGGGGTGAAGACACGAAGGAGCAGAGAGAGAGAGAGCTACGAGAAATGTTTCTCCATTTGCGTCACACAAAGGAGAACTAAATAGGATCAATAACCGACTAAAAGCGTCTTGACCAGCAGTGCGCGTTTAACTGACTGGTCAGCAGGGTGTGGACAGATTGGAACCAGACCATCTGTCAATCTGGCGTCAGGGGCTAACATGGGCTACTTACTGGCAAGACAACGGGGAGACTAAGAGACTTGTTACAGACAGTATTAAATCTGTTATTTGTCATGGCAGGTATTAACTAGGTAATCCCTCGCCTGGTTGATTCTTTAAGTAAAACTATAGAGATGGAGGGGATATATTCTAGAATAGATGGAAAGGTTAAGTGCGGCCTGTGATTTGAGGGGCAGAAGTTCTTCACGATGACATTCAGCTTCCTAAGCCTGGGCAGACATTAAAACGTCATCAGTTGGTCGGCAGAGTTTAATCGAATCGAAACCTTTATTTATTCGGGGAAGACAACTGAGAGCGAGCTCTCTTTGTCAACGCCGCCCCGATTAGAGAAGAACACGCTTGTGAAAAGTGTCAAATGTAACAGAAACAACGGAAATGTTTGATATCCGTGAACAATAACGGCATTTCCTGCTCCTGTCAGAATGGGATAGTGGCAACAAGGCCCAACCAGTGTTTTTAGAAGCGGAGCAGAGGCACGCATGAGAAACTCTGGAGACAGCATGTACACAGTTACAGCTGCCACACGCGCGTGAGCGCATATAGGCTGGGTAAGTAAGTGCTTGGGATATCTTGTCGGAATGCCAGACATAGGTGGCGAGTTTGTAACATGGTGGCCCTTGACTCAGGCGGTTAGAGGGGACAGAGCCTGTTTTGCACGCTGGCTCCTTTGTCACGGCGAGGCGGCAGAGAGGAAGGGGAGGAACACGCAGCAACAATCTGCTTCGTTTTTAGCGGGATTAAAAGTTTGTCGGGTAAGCTGAGGCTAGAATGGACACAGCCATGAAGCTGGGAAAGACTTGGATAGTCCAATATGAGGCACTCTGTTATTTCAACAGTGCCCAGTGAGCTGACGAGCATGCTTCAGTGAACCACTGCCATCAGCAGGTTCTGTCCTCTACCAGAAAGGCCGACACATGGTCATTTTAATACATTCTCTTTCACAATAACATCTCTGCCAGGGATGAGGAGTGAACATAAAATATGTGTGTGTGTGTGTGTGGGGGGGGGGGGGGGGTGGCGACACACAAGTCTCCACAGGCATGTGGAGAAAACAACTGTCTAATGTGTCCCTCCCCATTCTAAGGGATTTCCTGATGTCAGGGAGATGGCCCAATTAAACTAAATGGTCATCCTTTTAACATCCCCCCCCCCCCAATTCCACTGGTGAAATACAGCGGAGACATCATCCGCAGAAATGGCCGCACTATCTCACCGGCCATTTCCTTCCTGTATACAAATGTCCTGCTTGTCCAGACTCAGCGTAACATGTTTACCCAACGGTCATTATCAGAGCTTACAAGATAACCGTAAAAGGAGCCACCAAGATCACCGCGGACATGTTTCGTCCTGCCCGTCCTAATCACAGAATATTATTATGAGGGGATTGTGTGACACTTAAAAGAGATTGTCACGATGTGACCGCTGACCAGTGCACAGGGACACAGTACGCCTTGTAATGGAGTAAAAGAGCGAGGGATCTGCTGCACCAGAAGCAATTTACCGTAACCCCGGGATGAATTGTGAATTGTGTGAGGCTTTTTGAGTAGGCTGAACCTTTGTCAGCTGGAGCTCATCTTAGAGAGAAAGGACCCTCGGCTCTTACGAGTATCTCTGGTTCCTTGATGAGTGTCTCACTCCCGAACCCCATAGCTTAGGCTAACTTTCTCTTTCGAAATAAGTCGTTTTCTTTTTGAAGAGAGAAAGAGGCGTGTCTCTTGTCACCGCCTGTGATAAACTATGATGCGTTATGAACACGAGCGCCTCCATGACATTATTACGTACGCTGCAGTGTGTAACACAGGGTACTGAGGTTTGTTCAGAAGTCCAAAGCTCTCAGACATCACTGTACTGTCTATATGAGGAGACTGGCCTACCTTACAGGCGGCCATCTTGAGACAGCTTCTGTCCTACCTGTGCACCTTCACTGTCCAGCAGTCAAATTAATCAACTTCGTTGACTGTACTGAAGGCCTGAACACAGTTGGGTAAATGTCTCTCTTAACAAAATAGTTTTAATCTCAATGAGACCAACCTGGTTCAATAAATGTTCAATAAAATTATAATAATACTAACTCAAGACTTAAAACAGGAGAAACACAAAACATTACATCTTGTGAAAAAAAAGCAAATGATTTGTAGCAACAGGAGATGAGTCAGAAACCGATTAACATTGCCAGTTGAAAACCTATTTAATCCCTAACAGAAGCAGCCGTAATGCTTCGGAAGTTAAGAGTTCCAATCGATTGTTCTTCATTCCGTTGTGGGAGGAGCTCAGATGGCGAGCGCTGGGCCTAGACGTCACGTCAGTCCAACAGCCTCTCAAACAACGCCCCGAAGCACTAAACGACAATAAAAATGAAATTCCTTTAAGCTCGCATGCACACACACAGATAATCACACACAGAAGCATAATTATCCGCAAGCTGTATAGCATCACCCTGTCATGTCCTCTCCAGATCTGAGTTGACCTCTTCGTAACGAAACTCCGTAACTGCATAAATAGCCCCGAGGGTTATAATCAGTATCGTTGGCCGTGGTTGCCTTCTACCATATTTCACAAATTGCCAAGGGGATGGTCAGGATGTCATCTGCATGAATTAAATTCCCTATTAGGAGACATGAGACGTCTATGGCAACATCAGAGATTCAATCACGCCCTCTACTGTGGATTAAAGAAGAGATTAATTTACCCTGAATATAGCGCACCTTTGCACCGCCCATCTACCCACTAGGATCCATTACACGATGTCTCTAGATGGAAGAGAGGCTATTCTTATGTGCTGAACTCACAGTCTAAGATTTTCCCTATTCAGAAAATAATTTCTTCACATGCAAATAGACTGTCTCCTCTGCCGTGACGCACAGTGTTGCTATCGCTAGCAGGAGAATCAGCTCGGACGAATCCAGACAGTCTTGTGAAATCATGTGAAATCATATGAAAAGTACTATGACCCCGATGGAACAATCTGGTTACACAGCGCCTGTGGCCAATTTGTCACACCCAAAGACGCTCAGAGAGTTAAGATGCACGCAGCTGACAGCCGTGGAAGAGACGCAGTCCACTTTCATCAGCGGCTGACCAATGTGTGTGTTGCCCTTCAAGACTGCGTACGCCTTCAGCTTTAAAGACAGGTCTGTCCTGCTGGGGTAGGAGGAACAAAAGAGAGCACAGATGTGCAAGTCTTCTAAAATATTAATGTTGTAAAACGGCAAGAGAGATGGAACGGAGCCAACAAATAATTTATAGTGAAAATAAATAAAAACGGTAGAAAACAGGAGAACAAAGGGCTTTTAGATAGGACGGGCGCGCACACACACACACACACACACACACACGGGGCCTCGGGAATGTGTGTGCCCCGTTGGAGGTCGAAAAAAAAGGAAAGGAAAACACTTAAAGCCCCCCACCCCTCCACCCCCACCCCCCAAAAAGATGAACCTAGGCTCCCTCAGAACCTCTCCACTCTGTCTCCATCTGGTTCCAGCTAGAACGATGATCTTCTGCCTTTATGCGTTCTCCGGGACACACGTTCAGAGGGAATCTCTATCCGTGGGGGCCGGATGAGCGCCGGCCTCTAAACGAACCGCCCGCTCGCTCGGTGTGACGACTCTCCCCGCTTCCAGGGTCATCCATGCGGAACTGAACCAACCATGCAGTTTTATTTGAGATCATCGGCACTCAGGATCAGCTTGCGCATGATGTGGGCAGCGTCCCCGTGGTTTCGGGGCGAACGGTCAGGCTGATGCACTGAGGCGGGGCCCCCGTGTTTCCCTGGGAACGCCTGCGAGAAGTGCAGCGATCCACGTGAAAAAGGCCCCAGGTGGGACGTAGCCGAGGTTCATCTAGGCTACTGTACCCACTACTGCTACTGTAGGGGCGGCTGTAGCTCAGTCGGTAGAGCGGGTCGTTCAATGATCGAAGGGTCAGCGGTTCGAATCCCAGCTCCGACTGTACACATGTCGAAGTGTCCTTGAGCAAGACACCTAACCCCAAATTGCTCCCAGTGAGCAGGTTAGCACCTTGCATGGCAGCTACCGCCATTGGTGTGTGAATGTGTGTGTGAATGGGTGAATGAGAGGCCATTGTAAAGCGCTTTCAGTGCCGCTAAGGTGGAAAAGCGCTATATAAGTGCAGTCCATTTACCATTTTACTGTAGATGGGAGCAGTGAAAGTAGCTGAAGTTATTCATCTGGGCTACTGTAGATGGGAGCGACGAAGCTAGCTGAGGTCTGGGCTACCTCGCTAATGTTTTTGGGGTTTTCCCATCACGGTTGAGTCGGTGGCATTGCGGGAGATCAGGGCGGCAGTTGGCCAATCAGTTGGAGACATCACGTATCAGGGGTGGGGCTAATTGCTTTGTGCAGCTGCAAAGATTCCGATCGCCAGGCGGGACATTCCATACCGCGAGGAACAAACCGCGGACTCCTCCCAGTAATTGACAGAATATCTCTCGCTGTGACTAATAGATTTGGCCGTAAATGTTGCCCATTAAAGGCTAACCCCCACCCACCAATCAGGGAAGTCGTACCAAGATAGCCCTGCTAGTGCCGTTACAGTGCTGTGAAGCTCTATCATTAAAGCACACTTTTAAAGGGCCATTTACGACACAATTATCACCCCAAATTACAAAGATAATGCAGAGGAAAATGAGACTGAGACTTGTGTTTGCTGTAGCAACAAGGTGGATTCGGGAGAACAGAACAGCTCAGGAGTTTATTACAGCCCTGTCTGCTGTCAGAGAGATGATGTGATTGGTTGGGTTTTTCTCATCGGACCAAGGTCCAGACGTCCGTGCGCTTCTTCCCTCGACTCGGCCTTGACAGGTACACAACATGGCCGCCCGGTCATCTAAATCATCTTTCTGAGCTCGAGGGGAAGGCGAGGAGAGCTAGTTCCAGTCAGGCAGCTAATGTTGACGTGCACATGGTGACGTGTGACTCTTGAACTTAACATCAAGGGGACAAAACTGAAAAACGAGAGCTGTGTTGTGGTGTTTCGGATTTACCGAGTCACATTAACCGAACGCCCCTATATGCACTTCTTTGCGACACAGGCGAAGACAAGCAGGCAGCTGACAGCTGTCCTCTGTTCTAACCGCCAGAGCACTTCCCGCGGCATTGTGTCCCTAGCCAACAGGTTGCATTGTAACATTGTGTGCGGAGTGCCTCACTTCCTGTGACCGCGTTAAGTGTGCTTGCGTGGCTAACTTTAAAGTCCGAGCTAGGCACGGAGCGCTCGGCAGTTCTGCCATGTGACGCGTCGCGGTTAGCATTTCCCATGGAGACCCTTGGGAGGGCGGGGGGTGGGGGGGGGATTCCTCCCCAAGCAGGTGATGGAAGTGGACGTACAGTGGGGAGGTCAGCGGTGGCATGAGGAGACGAACCCTCCCCCCACCCTCTTCTCCCCCACCTGTTGCTTCGCCACATTCCCTGTCCCGGCTTCTCAGGCGGCCTATGCTAACTATTCGGGAGTCTGGAGTTTGCCTTTGTGCACATGTGTTGTTCCGAGGGCCTCGTTCACCTCGGGAATTGCACACTTTGATGTCTCTATCCCTTTTTTGGTATATGAGGAGCACTGTGCTGGTGTCGTGTGGTCCAGAAACAGCTTTGAGATAGTCTAGTCTTGATTTATTCGGTTATGTATCGCGCAGAGCGGAATTTGTAGTGATTTTGTCAGTGTCAGCTAAACAAATGTTAGAAAACAAATCCTGTTGTAATTAATTGTCCAATTATTTTTCTTTTAAAATAGATACATTTCCTGAAGAAAAGATGTAGCGGTTTGTCAAACGGGCACTTTATTCAGACCTAATCAGAGGTATTCACTCTAACAAGTGCCGTCAGCAAACAAACGACAGTTCTGCGAAGAGCGTCGTAAACAAATTAACCGGGGGGGGAAAGTTTGACTGGCTGTTGTCGTCAGTTGATGCAAGGACAACTACTTTCTCTCCACTGAAAGTCTATGGGAAGAATGTGGGGGAGGGGTGACCCTTGACCTCTCCCCGCCTGTAAAAACCCGGCGTCACCTGTGACCGGTCGTCCCCGCGGTGTCACGTGCTTCTGGTGACCTCACATTCTCCCCTGGTCTGCGTCGCTCCCCGCGCCAGTAGCGCTTACCGAGGAACAATCGACCCCCTCCCGAAACGCTTCCCACAGCGTTGTACGAACGTGGGCGTATTATCCTAGCTGGTGCGTCAACAGCACAAGGAAGCATTCAGTCAGAGTACGGACCTGTGAGGCAGCGGTAACTCGTCTGACCTTTGCCTCCCCAAGGCGATGGGCAGCTTTCCGTTTCAGTAGCCTTGGTTTTAACACTAATCCCCTTTCTGTAGACTAGATAAGATAAGTCAAGTGAAGGAAAACTAGAATAAATACACCGTGCCCCATTCCTGGTGTACTGTACTGTAGACAGGGGCGGGGATCCTGGGGGGGGGGTCAGGGGGGACATGTCCCCCCAATATTTAAGAACATTAAAATGGTCCCCCTCAATATTTAGATTGGGGTAGTGGCATTCAAATGACCATACAGCCGCGTAGGAAGGTGTCCCCCCCCCCCCCCCCCCCCCCAAAAAAAAAAACTCTTGCAAAATGTAAATATAAATGTCCCCCCCAAAGTTGGATACAGATCCCCGCCATTGACTGTAGGTAACGCTCATCTTGAAGCCCCCACCTCCTATGTTTTGTTGTCTGAATCTAGTCTTGCGTAACCGGCTATCGTTTTCCAGAGTCTATTCATGGATTAACGGGCGGTGCGGATTTAAAGGCGCGACCCTGTAGCCGTACATCACTCCCCCTGAAGCAACAGTGAAAGCACATTTCTTACTGGGTTGCTATGGAGCCCGTGGTTTGTACTGTGGCCCGGGTCCCAAACGCACTCTTACGTAAAGCACTAACTTTTGGCCTAGACTGATCTACTGTCGATGTGCAACAGACGCAGATGGTGGAGTTTTTCGATGTGTTAGGTGACATTGGGGTCAGCGGAGATGTTGACATACCGTTTCCAGCGTTGATAATGAAAACTAGAACACAAGTCAAGGATTTGTAGAGTCGTCTGCACATTTTTTTCTAATCCAAGGCGATGAAAATAGCTGAGACAAATAAGACCTCGATGTGCGATTGAAAACATATGCGAAGTGGCTGTTGACACTGATTACAGACAAATGAAAAATGAAGTAACTTTATCGAGCTTAACCAGAGTGCATACTGAGGGGATAAATAGGGCGTGCTGTTTACAGTAATGCGTTCAACTGGTTTAACTGTCCAGGCAGTCGGAGTCGCTGCTCCGACGCACAAGATCGCCATTGTTGTCCGGGAGCGCAAACAAAAGCCAATTAGTGAGCTGGGCTATGGGGGGTAGGGAGGGGGGGGTGAGGGGGAAAGGGGGGGGTGAGGGGGGGCAGTGCTGGGCGGGAAGACAATGGCAGCGCTGGGATTAGTGCTCGGCCTGCTGTTCCAGGGCCGATAGCATCGCCATGACCGGGCTGGATGCTGATGGGCGGCCTCATTATGAAGACTTCACGAGCTGCCGTCGCTCACGGGCCGTGAAATACCGCGATGGCGTGGCTACCGCTCGGGCGCCGTCGTGTTATCTAGTCGCCACGTTTGAGAACGCGCGAGGGCGGCATACTGTACCGGATACGCTCACATTTTGGAAGGGGGGGCGTGAGACGGAGAGATCAAATCACTCGTGTCAGACTTCGATATCGCGGGGTCGTGGAACAAAGCGGCGCGGGCTGTAAAAGCAACACGGCTCGTAACCCGGGAGACGCCCTTTCAACCCGGCCCCGTCCGGCGGCACACAGACCTCTGGGGGGGCAGGAAGTGGGAGGGATTAAGGCCTTCGCCCCTGCTAAGTCAACAGGTCTCTGCCGGCGGCGTGTCCTTATTATTCAGCTGTCAGACGAGCCTTAGCCGGGGCGCTGTCTGCCGCGCTCATCCACACACACCCTCAACAATGGCTGCTTATCGCCGTGGCCCGCGACAGCCTGGCTCAGCCCAAATAGGGGGTCAGGCGGTGAAGTAACCGCCGTTGTTGTTGTTTTGTTTGTTAATACGAACTGTTTCCAGGTCTGATCGACAGCTAGAAGCTCAAACATCTTCATGCCTCAGAGGAATTATGAAGGATTTGTGTCACGCGGATGGGAAAGCTTTAGGGAAAAGGGTTGATAATATACAGGCGGAGATTACGGAGAAGGTGTAGGCTGTGTGTTTGTGGGGGGTTAATGTGCACTGGCTGTAGGATGATGTTATTCATGATGCACTGTAGCTCTTAGAGACCATCCAGGGATTTAACCCAAATAGGGACACGTATTAGAGTTGTATTATAGACTATATGCTGTTATCTGACAGGGGGGTTAAAGTGCACCAGCGATGCCGAGCGCTACGACGTATTAACCCCGGCTTGAGAGAGATGTCATCAGTGAGAATATCTCGACCATCTTGTGGCGTTCCACACTGGGGAAAAAAAACCTTATTAAAACTCTCAGAAGGCTCGATTTCTTCCGCCGACCACGGCCGCTTCTTGTTCATCGCAGTCGGAGAGGGCCGGGGTCGAAAGTACCCGTTCCTAATTAGGATTAAGGCCGGGGGTCAGTCTGCCTGGACTAGAATGTGAGGCATTTGAAGGGAGCGCAGCCCACGCCATCTGTGCTGAGTACAGTGAGCGGCTAATTCTGGCGCGGACGCAATTTAACACACATTTCCATGGTTGGGGCTTCGCTCTGAGCACAGGGACCAACTCGCCCTCCAGGCCAGAAACAAAACAAAACCGAACTCTTCATTGACTCTCCTGAAAGGTGCTACGGACAAAACGTTTATGTAGACGAGAAAAAAAAATCTGATGAGCTAATAGTGTTACAGCTGCTGATCACTCCCGACACAGATACCATGTGGTACCGACGTGGCATTACTATTGGCTCACGAGCCTTGTTAGAGGTGGGAACCAAACCTCAGACATCTCAGACAGAGATAAATACATAACATTCATTTCAGACCCAACCCAGACAAAAATTGTAATGATAAAATTCATGAGGATTTATGTGTGTGTGTGTGAGGGGGGCGGGGGGAGGGGGGGGGCATACTGTTATTCTCTGTGAATATTTTCCCCCCCGTCCAAAGCACCTTAAAGTGCTCCCCAGTTCATTCTGACGTCTGATTGTCAGTGCGTCAGTGGGCTACGTCAGAAGAGGCCTGCCGGGCGCCGTGATCTGGCCTGACAGGAGGTGTTACCCGCGTCTCTCTCGCGTCTCTCTCCACGGGGGGCCGGTCCGGCGCGGTTTGAAAAACGAGCTCGCGGTCGCCGTCGTTCGGGAGGATGGTCAAGGCTTCCCGTGGCAGGAGATGGACTGCCGCTCCGCTTACCTGAGAGAGCAACCAATTAGCAGGCCGGGGGGAGCGGGCTGGCGCTGACAGAAGCTATAAATAGCCGCGGGGCTTCTCCGACTCTAACCTGTTCTCACCCTGCTGAGGAATAACTCACCCTCGTGCTGCCTAGGACTGTCCTGGCCACATCATCACTAACCTGTCCTGACACACGAATTAAATTACAATATTGACTCCAAAACTGACTACCGAGCACGGCCTGCATCGCACGCTGGCTTCGTTTTATGCACAGCAGCTTGCTACCCGTTTACACAAACTGAGGTCCTATTACACAGACCTCTGTGGAAATATCCGACCCTGGTAGAGTGCTAATATTTTGATAGCCGCTACCGTCGCAGATTATTTCACCTGTCATCAGACCTGCCTTTCCTAGATTTGTTTTTCCACCATTTTGAATTTATTTTGTTGTATACTTTGAACTGGATATGGAACGGTTACTTAAGAGGTAGTAAGATAAACAGTAGGCTACATGCCACTGATTTCAGGGGATGCAAACGGCGGCTAACACAGAGCTATCGCCGCGCATGACGGTTTGTTTATGATGGAAGGAGATGAAAGGCCTAGATTGAACTCGTGGCCGGAGAATCTGATCGGTGTGATTTACCTACTTCATTAACTTTTACTGGGATGGTTTATAACAGCTGTATTAACGGGATGGTTTATAACCGCTGTAAATCAGCTTTTTTTTTTCATTTTATGTACTGAGCACCGCACATCCTGTGATCATGTCATGTCATCAGGATAAATGGAGCGTTAAATTATCCCCTGCATATTTACATTTTTAACTCCACCTTCGCAAACAGAAATACGTATTATCTCCGGGAGCGTTACGGCCCACATTCCTTTTGTTTTTGTTTACACGGTGGTCTCTCGACATCCCCTCTTCACTGCCGTCCGGTCGATGTATGTTTGTGTGTCAGCTTCTCTGCTGCCTGTATATGTGGAATGCCATTATTCCTCAGAACACAAAAGCCATCAATCGTTTTGTTTAATTTGCCATTCATTCACTCCTACTACGGCCTGGAACTATGTCACAAAACAATGGTCCATTGGCAGCGAGGGTGAACGGACAGAGTGACGCGACGCAGAACAACAGCTCTGTTTTCGTCCGGGCGCAGCCAGGAGTGATTCACATGACTCTCTGAACGAGGGTGGCGACGATGATCTCCTTAAAGACTGCTCACAAAGAGCTGGCACTTTTCCATTTTGTTCCACAAAAAGAGACTTTGTAGAGGGCTGGATGTATCCCTGCATCCGTGTTGATGTCAGAGGGGAGCAGGCTGGTGGCCGGCAGCAGGGAGGGGTGGAGGTGTAGGGTGGGCCGGCGGGCGGCAGGGGGGGGCCCAGGTTCTGCGCCCCGCTCCGTCAACCGGTCCCGGTGGGGGTCCGCTAGAGGAACGAAACGTGAGCGGCGGGCCCGATGGAGACGCTAATGCTGACGCAACGTGACAGGTTCCCAGGCATTGGGTGACACCGTCCCCCCCCCTGTCCCCTCCCCCACCCCACCCACCCAGGGACCCAGGGCCGGCCTGGTAGTATTTGACCCCGTGTACATTAAAAGGCCCTGTCTCTCTGGTTGATAGGAAATCGGGCTGCCCTGGAATGGTCCAGGGTCACAAAGCAAGGCCTGCTGCTGCCTTTGAGAATCTGCCGACGCGGCATTTAAATAAACACACCGAGACCCCTTTCCTGTGTCGGTGTCAAATCTGGAAAAGACGGGATGCAAACGAACACGCTCCTAAGACCCGTCGACAGCTTCCAATCAGACAGTTAGATATACTATGTCAACACAGTTTTGTATTAGTTATGTATTTCATATAAGATTGTATTTCCATCTCTGGAGCTGGCGGTAGCTAGCATGAGCACCAGCTCGCATACTCAGTCTTCTAACTCTGGGATCAAGCCTGTGACATTTGCTCGGCAGCTGAGGAGTGTCTGAGGTATCTTGAGTTGTCTTTGCTTGAACTGCGCTATTTTTTAAACTTACTAGGATGAGCAAAGACGCCGAAGCCGCTCATCTACTTCCAGACTCGGTGTTTTGATTGACAGTACCTTCTAACACGAAAACACATCTTCTGTTCGTCCTTCGCATGAGTTGACAATCAACTAGAGACTATTTCAATCCTCATATCGTCGATGCAGTGAGTTGTTGACGTCACTCCCCCGCTCTGGTAACCACTAGCAACACCAGCCTCCTGGATACTAAATGACTTTTCTGCCAGTGCCATCTGTAGCCTGTTGAATTTGGACTCTAATGACGAGACAGAGAGCAGTAGAGGCTTTGCAGGTCTGCTGGAGACAACTCTGTACTGTTGAGAAGGAGAAACGAGGCACAATACTCTAGGAATCTTGAAGCAGAACGGTAGAGCTCTGCGAATGCGATAAGGCATTTTTAATAACCAACGCTGCTTATTAGATTGCCTCCTACATGCACCATTATATTGTACATTGCTTTTCTCTGAGCATCTGAGGAGGCCGAAGCCTGGAATACAAAGCAAAAGAAAACAGGTCTTTCATTGAAACGGAATGTTATTTGGGTCAGTCATTAAGGACGGAGGTAGCATTTCTTTGTCAAGCATTATTTGAGGTGATTTCCCAAGTCGCAGGAGTAAAGTGATGGAGGGGGAGGGGGGTGGGGGCTTTAAATATGGTAATAAATTAGTGGAGCCACTGTGATAATCTTCTCTGCAAAGAGGCTTCAATAAGCCTTTCCTGTATACAGTACAGTACAATCCCAACAAATGTACCTTCCCAACAAACTATAGTGGACGGTAGAGGGTAAAAACAGGGGTGGGAGAGGAATGAGATAGTTGACCGGTCAAGGGTCAAGTCATCTGTTGAGACAGACCTCCAGTGAGGGAACTGACACGGGCAGATGACCACAGCTGCGTCACCCACAACCTGTGGTCACTCCAGTCAGGCTGCTGGCTCAGCCCCCCCAGTCCGGCCTGCTAGCTCAGCCCTAAAACGCATCCCTTTGTCACTGCTGTGGCTAGGGTCGTTACGTTCACGCAAGACTGAGGTCGTTCAGACACTTTCTCACCCACACTGCTAACAGGTGGGTCACCGGAGCTGGTAGTGGCCGTTCGGGGGAGGGGGAGGGTTCTATATTGCTATGGAAACCTGGAACATCCAAGCATGGTTTGTTTGGGATGTGACTCGTCTGGCAGAAAAGGACCTTATGCTATATGGAATGTAAACATATTTTCATGAATTCCTTATTCTGGCTTTGTAGAACGACATCAGACGTTTAGCAAACGGGTATTACCATCTACCAGGGATAAAACATGAGAAAGCAAATCTGTTTTTCTCAAAAGAAAGACAAAATACAGAGATTATTATTTCTTTGATCGATGATATCTTATTGAACTGCATCAGAATTCAGTGATATAAAAGCAACAAACCCAAAGCATTTCTTGATTTGTCACGTGTATGAAACGACTAAAAACAAACCCCGTTTTGTCGCAAAGGTAAATATCGACACTATGTGAAGGAGTTCTAAGTATTCACACAGGCTCCCCTAGCAAAGTCCGACGAAAACCCCCGCTAGCGAGAGGCTGTCAGTTCAAGGAGTGCAGTTACCTAAGCGGCGTAGGAAAATGTGAGACCGCTACTTCACCATGAGTTGTTCAGGGCAGCAGCCAATCATGCAGACCCTTTAAAAGCAGTAGGGGAGGGGGGGGGGGGTGGATGGGACCGTAGTGTGTGTGTGTGTGTGTGTGTGTGTGTGTGTGTGTGTGTGTGTGTGTGTGTGTGTGTGTGTGTGTGAGAGAGAGAGAGAGAGAGAGAGAGAGCGAGAGAGAAAGTTGGAGAAAGTTGGAGACAAGACTTTAAATTAAATTTCACCGGAGAGCGCATATCCTAACGCTGGGCCACTCTTCCACTTTGACACCAGCCACACGTGTGGGAGGAGGGAAGTGGGGAGCGCAGGAAGGAAGGAGCACGTCTCACTCCGGCTGAGGAGCTGTGGAGGATAATGAATTGCTCCGTGGGCACATCCCTGCACTTCACCTCCTCCTCCCCCCCCCGGGGAACCGAATCAATGCAGCAGTTTAAAAATAACCAGGGGATATTATCCGCTCTCTATGATGCCCTATGAAGGAGACGTGTTGAATGTTTACTGATGAGACACGTGACGGTGGATCCCGATCATACTCTCCCGACCGTTGATCATGTGGCGTGTGGCGTTCGGCGGAGGTGTAGCAAACGGCAAAGATGTAGATTTGAAGATGGGCGGTTGGTTGGACGGTTAAAGAGGCCGCGAGTACTTTGAAGTCTGAGGCTTTCAAACGGAGCGTGGGTGGGAGGGAGCAGCGCGCTTAGATGCTAGGCTGTGCTTTGTACCTTTGGGAAATTCAACAGGAAACTTAATTAAGCCCCCCCCCCCCCCCCCCCAACCCAACCCCCATTTATGACATCACACCCCACTTTCTATTCTCTCTTAAACCAGAAGGGAATACCCTGTAGAATTTCCCCTGAGGAACAGCTCGAGGAAGCCGAGATTAAAGATAACGATAATAAACTCTTCGCGCTCGCGCCGATTCTCCAGAAATAAACTCCACGACGCCCATCCGCCCCTCTGTGTCGGCTCTCTCTCTCCGTGGCTCCGTGCTCTCGTCCTCGGTGGTGCCTGGAGTTTTATTATTCATCTTGGGCGGAGCCCCGCGGGGGTCGGAGAAGGGACTTACCCTGAGATTAACCAAGAACAACCAGCCGTTCCTCACGAGGAGCCCGGCAGGGAGATTAGAAGAAACTTCCGTGCGGATCGCCTGATCCTAGACAGCTGGGCCCCGCCAAGGAGATGAGAGACAGGGGGAGAGATGGAGAGAGGGAGAAAGAGAGAGAGCGAGGGAGGGAGAGAACAGAAAAGGCATCAGGCATGTGTAGGATGTAGGTCACAGAGCACCTGCGTGCTTCCAGGCATTCTTGAACCAGCCCACGCCACCCCGCGCGCTGCGCTACGCCACAAGGAGCTAACCGCGCGAGGGCCGCTCAGTTTGAACCAGCCCACGCCACCCCGCGTGCTGCGCTACGCCACAAGGAGCTAACCGCATGAGGGCCGCTCGGTTTGAACCAGCTCACGCCACCCCGCGTGCTGCGCTACGCCACAAGGAGCTAACCGCATGAGGGCCGCTCAGTTTGAACCAGCCCACGCCACCCCGCGTGCTGCGCTATGCCACAAGGAGCTAACCACATGAGGGCCGCTTGGTTTGAACCAGCCCACGCCACCCCGCGTGCTGCGCTACGCCACAAGGAGCTAACCGCATGAGGGCCGCTCGGTTTTAGAGGGTGGGGAATGTCAAAACAAGCAACTCAAACACACACATGCGCGCGCTAGGTCCTGCCGTCTCTCGTGTCCGCGGCTACTGCGAGACGAGAGGGACAATAGGTCAATAAGACATCCTAGACCTTCCCGCGGGAATCGAACGAGAGCAGACAGGATGAGAGAGAGTGAGAGAGAGAGAGAAGACAGGATGAGGGAAGTGAGAGAGAGAGCAGACAGGATGACCGAGGCCTGGGGGGGAGCAGGATGCGCGGGACAGAGAGGGGAAGGAAGACAGGAGACACCTGTCCCCAGGACGCGGAGTCATCACTTCCTCGAACCTCGGGTCGGTCCCCTGAAGCGTCTGTACCGCCGCCGCCGCCGCAGCGCTAACATCAGCAGAGCTCCGTCTGTCGCGGCGTTAAGCGCCCCGGGAGGATGTCATTGTTAGGAGGATATGCGTTCATCACCCAGGGGCCCTGCAGGCACATCCATGGTTTGTTTGCTAGTCTGCGTCCCTCTGCCAAGCCTGGGAAACGGAGAGGATCTCAGCCTCCCTACCGGCGGGTGAATCTATTACCAGATGTCAGGAGCTCGTCAGGGACTGGGGACTTTTTTGGGGGCAGTATTATTTAGTGCCTTCTACACTTCGCCTTCGACTCGAGGCGTTATTCTGGGTTTACTGTAAGTCGGTAATGAGTGTTGTGATCGGGATGTACAGTAGTAGAGTGGGCTACTTCTTTACACTGTACTTTAATGTAACGTCTTTACTGGGTACTTTAATATAACTTCTTTACTGTGTAGCTTTCCTAGAGAGCCAGTCTAGAGTAGACATGACTCATGGCTCATTTATCTGCGTCCCTTTTGTGTCACGTTTTCACTAATACTGTACCGAGCTCTCAAGGGGAGTGGGAACGAGGCCATTAGTCAGTAGAGGCAGAAAGTATGGAGTCATTGATTCATTCATATAAATCAATCAAAAATATCAATCATTAGTGACAGCTCGTGCACATTAATTGACAGTAAAAGTTAATGAAGTAGGTAAATCACACCGATCAGATTCTCCAGCCACAATTAATAAATGAATACATTAATTTACTGCATAATTGTGGAGTATCATCTTATCGTACCTGACCTATATAATTCCTTTACAGACGTACCTATCTATGGTACATGCATAATTTAAAACAAGGAGAGAACACGCAGATGAGCTATGTATAGTGCATGGAGTGAAAACATGAAATTGGGTCAATTGATCAATTTGCCATAATGAAGCAATGCAATAAATGCATGTAAAGTTGCTAATTTAGTCAACTATGAATATGCTTTAGAATGGTATTCACCTGCAATCACCTCCATGCCACAGTTTAGACATAACCGGTCTGATTTCGCCAGTGGATGATCTCTATCCTCTGGACTCCTCTCGTCGAGAAGAGGGGGTTGACATTTGAGCAAGACAGCGTCACAACCCTAGCTGCAAGGCCTTGTCAGAAACATTAGCGAGTTTCCAAACACACGAAACAAACTTCTCTCTTACACTGACTGAGCCATTATTTACGCCTCAACACTTTTCCACTCTCCACTTGTCTCTTGATATTCTGCAGATTGCGCGGAGACTTGGGTGGAAGGGTTCGTCTGGATGGATGGTGTTTTAAATGTCACATTCTCGTAACGACAGCTACATGTTGGTGGAGAGTAGGTCATTGTGCAGCATTATCATTTATGGCAACATTTATTTGACCAAAGATGGAACATTGTAAACTGAGATAGTATTTTATTTTATTATAGCTACTATTACCTTTTTTTATTGTTGCACTATAATAAGTTTCTCAAAAACTTTTATTTAGTAGGAGCTTAAAATGACTCATGGGGTCACTTGTTGAGCTAGCATGACACATTTTTTAAAAGTCTGTTTACAGTAGAAGGACCCATCTCAGTCCTCTTAACGTCTTCGTCTGTTGCCCTAGTACTGTATGAAGTGGTCATATCTCGCAAAACAACGCTCAAAATACCTTAAAGATTCATCGCAATTAGCCTTAACAATTTTAAGTAAACAAGGGTTTCATAGATCTAACACTTATTTGCGATCCTTAGACATCTCCTGTTTGTAATCCCGTGTTCATAATCTCCTAATCTAGGTCAGAGTTCAATCTTACACTGAGGTAAGAGAGGGGTGCGGACGCACCAGTGCGATCCGGTACGACCATCGTGGGGCAAGGTGTTTAGACAGTAGCCAGAAGGTAAGCACAAGCTGTAGTCTTTCAACGGTCTAGGAAACCTTCAGCTAAGCTACTTACCAAGTCTGCTTTAGACGGCAGCCCGAGACTTCTAGACTTTCTAGACTTCTAGAAACATCTAGAAGTTTAATGGGACAGGTGGCCAGGATCTGATCTGGCATCAGAGCCAAATGAAAACACAACCACTCTTAATAAAAAGGTAGCTATGTGTAGAGCGAACGGGACGGTATGATGACCTTACGGTTTCAGACAGACCTGTCTATTTGCGTTCGACTCGCATGGCTGTTTGAAAACACTGCGCCGTCTCCGTCAGCAGATCTCATGACTAATTCGGACGGTAAAAGGCTCTAAAGACGCTGCCGTCTTTTTAATGGGCCCGAGCACTTACGGATTTTTGTACTGAGCGGTGGAAGGCAATGGGGCATCGAGCGGCTTCCCTATATCACTACGGTCCCTGGAGGAAGGCACTTAGGGAGATGCGTGTCCTGAGTGGCCAGGATGTTGCCAGTCAGCTATCGTTTTCAGTCAGCGGGAAATAGCCACCGGCCTCAGTCTTGGTGGTAGACGTGTAACAACTTGAGAGCTGGCAGCGATAGCGGCCGAACTGAGTCGGTAGAGAAATTTGCACCCATATTCCGTCGCAGCCAACTGACTGCGTGTGTTCGTAGGGGGGGGGCAGGGTTAGGGCAGGGGGGGGACCTGTCGGAATGATTCAGCAGTGTGCGTTCGGAAAGGACCCCATCCTTCTGCCACAGAGCGAAGCGGGCACTCACTGCCCCGTGGGCAACCCTTCATCAGACCCAGAGAGAGAGAGGAAGGTAGAGAGAGCATGGTTAGCCCTTGGTCAGACCCAGAGAGAGAGAGAGAGAGAGAGGAAGGTAGAGAGAGCATGGGCAGCCCTTCATCAGACCCAGAGAGAGAGAGAGAGAGAGAGAGGGGAAGGTAGAGAGAGCATGGGCAGCCCTTCATCAGACCCAGAGAGAGAGAGAGAGAGAGGGGAAGGTAGAGAGAGCATGGGCAGCCCTTCATCAGACCCAGAGAGAGAGAGAGAGAGGGGAAGGTAGAGAGAGCATGGGCAGCCCTTGGTCAGACCCAGAGAGAGAGAGAGAGAGGGGAAGGTAGAGAGAGCATGGGCAACCCTTCATCAGACCCAGAGAGAGAGAGAGAGGGGAAGGTAGAGAGAGCATGGGCAACCCTTCATCAGACCCAGAGAGAGAGAGAGAGAGAGAGAGGGGAAGGTAGAGAGAGCATGGGCAGCCCTTGGTCAGACCCAGAGAGAGAGAGAGGAAGGTAGAGAGAGCATGGGTAACCCTTCATCAGACCCAGAGAGAGAGGGGGAGGTAGAGAGAGCATGGGCAGCCCTTGGTCAGACCCAGAGAGAGAGAGAGAGAGAGAGAGAGAGGGGAAGGTAGAGGGAGAGAGAGATAAGGGTTGGGTGGGAGAGCCGCCTCTCTGCACAATTACCCAGCAGGCATAGAGACCGAACCCCCACTTACATAAACCCCCGCGTCGGTCCGCCTGGTCAGACTAAAAAAGGAAAGTAACAGATCCAGGCAGACGTGAAGAATGAAGAATGCGCCGGGGTGGGGTGTTGGGGAGGAGAGGCTGGGGAGGAGAGAGGCTGGGGTCGGGTGGGGTGGTGGGGAGGAGGAGGGAGGCTGGATTCGGGTGGGGTGGTGGGGAGGAGGAGGGAGGCTGGATTCGGGTGGGGAGGAGGGGAGAGGCTGGGGAGGAGAGAGGCTGGGGTCGGATGGGAGGCTGAGGTCGGGTGGGGGGGGGGGGGGGCTGGGGTCGGGTGGAGGCTGAGGTCGGGAGGCTGGGGTTGGGTGGGGGGGGGAGGCTGGGTTCGGGTGGGGGGGGGGCTGGGGTCAGGTGGGGTGCTGGGGAGGACAGAGGCTGGGGGCAAAGGGTTTTGATGTTAACAGAGTTTGTGGAATTCGTGATGAGTCGACCAGTCAGAACACGGCCCTAATGGGGGCGGAGCCGAAAGCTGACCAATCACAGCCGGTCGAGCGGTAGCCAATACTGCGCATGCTGAGCGAGGTTGTCAGAGCAGCATCAGAGCTGTTGGAAGAGACTCATGTTCCTGAGGAGAGACTCATGTTCCTGAGGAGAGACTCATGTTCCTGTCGCCTGTGTCCTTCTCTGTTTTGTAGGCTACTTCACCGTCCTGGCCGTGATCCTGAAAACAACTGAAGAAAAGCCATGGGCCAACGAGTTTGAATGTAAGAGCCAACATGTAAACACAGATGTAACAAGAAGTTCCAGACCTTTTTTGGATATTCTTCAACACCCCCCCCCTCCCCTCCCCTGCCAGCTAACCTGAAGTAATCACTGATCTTACATGTCTTTTTAAAATCATCAGATAACACTTCAAGTCCCTGAATCTCTCAACTTCCTCATTCTCTCCTCTTGCAGCCATAGAATTGTCCTGTTTGATAGATTCCATCTCATCCAGCAACCCCAGAATTGAATGGAAGAAGATTAAGAATGGGGAACCTAGTTATGTCTACTTCGATAAAAAGATCTCAGGTATCATCCACTCAAATCAATCAAATTCAGTTTAACTACCAGTTAATGATGTTGATAATCTATTCAAATACAATAATCACTTTAGATACAAACGACATATATTTCAATGTTTTTTTTCTGTACCTGCAGGTGATTTGGAGAACAGAGCCAAGATTAGGGAGCCGGCAACGTTACTGATACTCAACGCCACCAGAACAGACACGGCACTTTATCGCTGTGAAGTCACTGCCCCCTATGACCAGAAATCTTTTGACGAGATACTGATCCAGCTTGTCGTAAGAGGTAGGTGCACACACCTCTGTTGCTCACACCCACTCTTCTCCATGGGACCCATTCAGAACCACTTTGACCCACTATGATCAGATAATTGGTTGTATTAATTGAACTGTGATGGACGACACCAATGCCACTGATGTCAGGATTCATGAGTGTCAAATACGCCCACAAGATACACCAGCTTATGACTGAAACCATTCATTCTACACAAATCATTTGTAAGCCTCTGAAAAATTACATTTAGGGCCTTTAGATCAACTCAGATAGCAACTGGACGGAAAAAAAGGCATTAGGGCTATGAGGTAGTTTTCAGAAAAGGTATGTAAAACAGAAAAATCAGCAAAAAAATAACTAAGCTTTTACTTATGTCAAATAAAATGTATCAGCGCTGGTAGTATCAATCTTCAATGTTAGATGTAGACCTTCAGCTGTAAGATGAAACTGTGTTGTAGGTCACGCCAGCTCTTCGGCATACATGACGCCGCGTCTTGAGCCGTCCCCCTAGCTGCCGAGGCGTGTTCTGGGCTATATGGGGCAAGCTCTGAAACTGCATCCGCACTAAATCGCTAAAGGGCTAAAGATGGAAGGCACGCACGGCGTGTTTTGGTGGCAGGGTCTGGCACGGTTCCGAAAAAACCTTCGACTAGGTCATGGCAGCGTTCGTCACGTCCAGTTCCCATAAGCCTGTGTACCGCGTGACGTCTGAAATTCTGGGTGTTTTGACAGCGTGTACCTTTTTTTTTTACCCCCCTCGCAGTGAAACCTGTGGTGCCCAAATGCAGCGTACCCAAGTCGGTTCCGTTTGGTAAGTCAGCGGAGCTTCGCTGTGTGGAGGACGAAGGGTTCCCCAAATCTCAGTACCAGTGGTTCCGCAACAAGGAGGAGATCCCGGATGATCCAAAGACCAGCCCAAAGTTTTTCAACTCGTCCTACACACTCAACTCGGGAACAGGCACTCTGGTTAGTATGAGTGCATTTCATTATGTTTGGGCAAGAGAAACGGCATAAAGATAAGCCTGGAGACATAACTCCCACAGATTCAACTGTAGGGGAGTTGTAAACAGGGACCATGGTGTGTGTGTGTGTGCGTGTGTGTGTGTGTGTGTGTGTGTGTGTGTGTGTGTGCTTGTGTGTGTGCGCGCGCGCATGCGTGTGTGTGTGTGTGAATTAGCTTGGGGCAAATGTACACTGTCGGGGCAGGGCGGGGCCGTGGGGGTGGTAGTGGCTTGGCGCCCAGGGGTAGGGGCAGATATTTTGGGTAGACAGTTGATGGTGCAAGGGGGCTTGAGCCATGAGGGGAATCTGCTGTCCTCGTTGGCACATTCCTGGTCTCTCCCTCTCCCCTACCACCCAGCTGGACTCATTCAGGGCCGCTCCGGTCAACCTTCACACTGGCCTCTGAAAAGGTTGGCCTGTCATTACTGGGACTGCCAGGCAGTCACACCCTACTATGTGCTACAGACTTTCCTTGAAACCCTGGAGTAAAACACTGCCAACGCGTCTCTTCACAACCAGTAGCACTACGGAGAGGAGACCACTGTACAGATTGTTTTGGGGTTAAGATGGGATAAAAGAGCCCCTCCCCCCCTTGTTGTCTATTGTTTTGTTTTGTATTGTTCTTTTTTGGGGAAAAAGAACACAAAACACAAATCTTGATCACAAAAAAAGATGAGATTATACCCTAACTTGTATTGTACATCATTCTTTTTGCTAATAAAAAAATAAAAATAAAAAAAAAATAAAAAAGAGATAAGAGACGGCACATAATTGAGTAAACAACTGATCTTGCATTTCACCTCTTCCACAACCAGGCCCTTAATGCAAGTTTAACTGGTTATTTTGCTGTAAGTAAATCAACCTGACATGAAGGAGCTATGGGCGTTATTTCCCGCCAAGTGTAACCGTTGGTTTGGTCTTTGTAGAAGTTCAGTGCTGTCAGGAAGGAGGATGCGGGAGAGTACTACTGCCGAGCCAAGAACGACGCGGGACACTCCCAGTGTGGAGCGCAGATGATGGAAGTCTGTAAGTCTCTGTCTCTCTGTCACGTACACACCCATCGCAAACCTCAGCACAAGTGAACTGTTCTCAATCATAGATGCGTGGCCGCAAATCGATTATGAAAGTGGTACAGTACGTTGACATGTGGTTATATTAACAGAGATAACATTTGAAGAGCAAAAGAAAATATATTAAGTTTTGCCAATTTTCTTGTTTGTGTGTCCCCCAAAGATGACATCAACGTGACAGGAATCGTACTGGGAGTGCTGGTGGTGGTGGTGGTGCTGCTGTGTATAACAGTGGGCATCTGCTGTGCGTACAAGCGAGGCTACTTTGCCAGCCAGAAACAGACAGGAAACAAGTGAGTAAGACTGGCCTCAATGAGCAGAAAGGGAAGGTCTAGTTGAGGAATTCATCTTGGTCCCAGCATGCATTTGAATTCATGGGATTTAACAACAATGGCATATTTTAACACGCAAGACAGATACATTTTTGTCTAATTGATGGGTAGCCTGTCTTGATGAATATTGTACTTGTTAATTCCTATTTTTGCCAGAGCGTGAAATAATTCAAATGCTTTTCTGTCCGTCAGTTACAAACCGTCAGCCAAAGGAGATGGAGTGGACTACGTCAGAACAGAAGAGGAGGTGGGCAGAATAAATAAAAAATTAATCAAATACAACATGGAGTTCTTGTAATGAAATTTGTCAAAACCTTTGCTTATCACCTTTTTACAATTATGTTCTAGGGGGACTTCCGACACAAATCTTCATTTGTCATTTGAGAAGGGAGAGCGAGAAGAGGAGGAGGAAGGTTTAGGAGTCAAGACCGTATACTTTGGACTGAACTCATCTAGTGTGAGAAGACCTGTGAGCTGCCACAGTACGTGCCTTGAGCTCGGCACAGCTGAAATGAAACTATCCAAGTTTTGCCAAAGGTGAAGTTTTCACACACCGGTGTTTAGAACTATTTACCAGATACACTATCATCATCCAATTGTTTTCCTAAATTATGGAGTTTTTTTCTTTAGTTATTGCATGTTTTAAATGTTTTTTAAACACTATCCGCTGGAGAAAAAAAACAACAAAAACATTTGCATAAAATATTCTGCCTGTATGAAAATATGTTGTCTCTTTGCTCTGAAGTACATCTATCATGACACATTTCTACTGTTAACATTTTGCTTCAAACCTATTGTCATTTATATAACATTTATTTTCTACCAGCGAAATTTGTCAGACTATTTTTGATGGAATATATTTTGAAATGCCTAATAGAAAAAGGTTTACTTTTTTAAGAATTTGTAAAATACTAACACTTTTTATTTGGTTGTGGTAAAAGAAATATATAACCGTTTTAACCACTCAGTATTCAGCTATAAGCATTCATCTTTACTGAAAAACAAAAGATTAACAAATTATAAATGGCTCATTTGCATATCAAGGTTCAGTTCTTGATCTTAAGTATTTTTTTTGTTAAAGCTGCGATTTCCATGTTAATATTGCAAAGAAGTTCCATGTTAATGTTTGTAGATAGTCTTAGATAGTAAGAGGCTTCAAAGAGTACCAGCTGCATGCTGGGAAATACTGTACACAGTCAGTGCTTGGTATCCTTGATTTTAAGTGTCCTTCTATGCTTGCTGTTAATCTTGTATATATTGGATATACTGTCCAGGTTGGGTTATATAGTGTCCCACGCTGGGTTTTTTGCTGTCTATCAGGAATATGTTCAGTATTACATTGTAATATTACAGGGTTTATGTTGGGTAACAATTGTACTGATTGTATATAGATATCCCCCTCCCCCAAAGGCTGTGTACAGTAGTGACATTTTCAAATGCTGAAGAAGGCTGTATGAAACTCTTACCATGGTTGGACAGACTGAAAAAGCTGGACATGGTAGAGACGATCTGCCCAATGTTGGAACATACAAAGTCATCACTACTCAATCCTCCTGTGCCCAGACATAAATCACACAATTACGACGTGGAAGAAAAAAACGACATTTTATTTATCAATATTTTCAAAGTAGTACATTTCTCAGCGTTGTAACAAGATTCCCGAAGAAGTAAAAACGTCAGTTGTTCATGCAGGTGTGTATTCACCACATAGCAGGTACTGAAGGTTATCATGTGGAGCTACTTTGTTAAGAAAATATCATTCCTCTTAAGTGCCTTATACTATTACAACAGTACAGCTTTCTTTAACAATCATGTTATAACAGGCATTTGTATATTTCATTTCAAATCCTGCAAGATGTACAAAAACTTGAACTGCATTATAAACACAATAACGGCGTTTGAGAGGAATGATGGATTGTCACATTTCCCCACTCCAAACATATCTGCAATTTGTAAATATGGCTGTTTTTTTTCTTTATTTTTTTCAATTATTTTAAGGATTCAGCTTTTTTTTTTTTCATTGGAGTAGAAATATAGATTTAATATGTAATAGTGCCTAAATATAGTGGGGATTATTTTTGTTAAGAACACAGCAGTAGTATACAGAGAGAAGAAAATATACACAAAGTTTTAACAGACTAAATAGATAAGAGAAACAAATGTGTAGCCTTGAAGCTGAAACAAATGTGTAGCCTTAAAGCCTACATTTACATTTAAGGCCAAACATGTACTTTATGGGGCGTAGGTAACAGGGAATGCCCTCTTCCTGACTACTGGAGATGAAGTTTTAAATAAAGAATCAGGACAGGATGTGGTGTTTATGTCCTGCTTGGGACAGGCTAAGCCAAATGACTGCCAATCACGTGATTCCAATCCATGGATGGCATGGTTCCATTGTTTTAATACTGATAATCTTTCTTCTCCACTGTTTGGGTGTTTTAACCATGTAGGTTCACATTGTTTTCTTGAGAACATGATTTCTTGAACCAAACTCATGTAAACATCTGCCTTGGGCCAAGTAAAAAAAAAAAAAAAAATCTTGACTGTGTTTGTGATTAATAAAACTCACTTCTAATATCTCAATATTTGTGGTGTTGTGGTGAACAGTTGGGACAGAATTCTCCCTGAAACTTTAGGGCAGGGAAAATATTTCCGGCAGCAGTTGCTGTCCCGGTATTTAAGGGCCAGTCCCTTCCTCTCTGTCTCTTCCTCCGACTGCTACTCTCAATAAAGCCACGCAGTAGCGTGAATTGTTAAAGAACACTGTGTCGGCTTCATCATTGCCAACCCAGAATTCCACGCCACTACACTGGTGACCCCACTGCGAATTTTAAGGCCCCTTGGACCATCTGTGAACGCGCGCTACAGTTGCCCGAATTCTGTGCGGTTTCTGCAGCGGCCTTGTTCACGCCGACGCCGGCACGCTTCGCACTGTGGGCGGGCTTCGGAGGACGACGACGCGCGGGACTGCATCGTGGCGTCGGCCCTCAGGAGCGCAGGGCCCGTCCACTCAGAGCTCGCCCCTCCCATTGGTCAGTGCAAGTCATCCACAACCGCTGGCGTGCGACTCCCACAACCGCGGCCCACCTCCGGACGACCTTCGAGCTCGCGTCGACTATTCTCACGACTGTCGCGCTCTCCGGCTGAGGAGGCCGACAGATCGCTCCTAGCTGGTCAGCGGTGCCCTGCGGACGCGGGGGCGCTGTGCGGCCGTGGGTGTGGGTGCTGCTGTCTGTTCTGTCCAATCGTGGATGTGGATCCCTGCTGTTTACTACTACGCTGTGCCAGCGTTCAGCTACTCTAGAATTATTTTGCCGTTAGACAGTCATATATGTCTCAGTATGTATGTAAATGGCAAATAAATTGAACCTAGACAGACAGACAGACAGACAGACAGACAGAGAGAGAGGGAGAGAGGGTGGGTAGGTAGCTAGAGAGATTGATACTGTAGATAGATAGATAGATAGATAGATAGATAGATAGATAGATAGATAGATAGATAGATAGATAGATAGATAGATAGATTGATACTGTAGATAGAGATAGATAGATAGATAGATAGATAGATAGATAGATAGATAGATAGATAGATAGATAGATAGATAGATAGATAGATAGATAGATAGATAGATGGAAATAGCACACATGCACACCTCTACAACACTGTTATAGAGCCTGATGGCCGCTGCCATAAAGGAACGTCTGAACCGCTCCGTATTGCACCTGGGTGGGATAAGCCTGTAGCTGAACTTGATTTGAACTTGAACTTGACAATGGGATCCCTGGGTACATTTGAGGGTGACAGATGCACAGCAGCACTGGAAACGCATGCAGAGAGCAGCAGCGGAGGCCGACACAAATGTGCTGATGAAATATAAATGGACACATGAATATTCCCAGTGTTGCTGATTTCAGATTGTGTCGCTCGTCAGTATAGCTTCCACCAGCACTTTGCCCACACTGGGTTCAAACTTGGGTCCTCATTTACGACACTCACGTGACCACTTCTTGTAAACACTGCTACTAAACACACCACCGAAAAGCTAGATTTTGATGCCACTGGTGGGCGGTATTTAAACTGAGAAGTGAGTTAACCAATTCAACTCTGTTACACCAGTAGCCTACATGTACAGAAGACAAGGAGATACCAGGACCTGGGAGTTGGGATAGATACATTCCTCATTTCTATGAGTTGAGGGTTGAGTAGGAAAACAGCCCACATTTCTACTGCTGATGCCACGTTACCTGCATGCGTGCTGAGGTATCTACATTGAGAGCAAGGACTCAAGCTGCCAGCATGTAGAAATAGTAACTAGTAGTGATTCTGACGAGTGTGTTCAACATGTGGAGTGCTTATAGCTCTGTAACACACTTTTCCTTTAGGGGGCGCTGTAATGAGAATAGGACTTATCATTCAGAATCTTTGTTACCTGATTAGTTAGTGTGTGTGTGTGTGTGTGTGTGTGTGTGTGTGTGTGTGTGTGTGTGTGTGTTTGTGTGTGTGTGTGTGTGTGTGTGTGTGTGTGTGTGTGTGTGTGTGTGTGTGTGTGTGTGTGTGTGTGTGTGTGTGTGTGCGCAGACAGAGAACACAGTACCTGATCCCTCCAGGGGTGTGAAGCTTGTGTGGGCCACTGGTCTGTGTCCCTCTGGCGGACAGCGATGGACACCTGGCTTCAAACAAACACGATACACACAGTCGGACACAAGACACACACAGTCTCTGTTACACTCACCCAGTCAAAATAGACGTGAGGGAGGAATAGTAGCTAATAGCGGTGCTAACTTGTCGTAGTAGGGGCAAGGGGAGGGGATGCTGTAATACCAGGCCAGCATCTGTTTATTAGATTAGAAAGCGACTATTTAGCTCTATTTGAAACTGGCATGCACGACAAGCAGATAGTAGATTGATTTTGCATGTGTTACACTTCCCAGGCACAGGGTTGGGTGTAGCAGGTCTATTTAAGATGGACAGAAAAAGTAGACGATGCTGTCAGTATCTTTCACAACAGCTGCTCTCAGACGAATCAGTTTGATTAAGCAATAGGCTCACTCCAGTATGGGTCTGTCTTAATTCTGTCTTTCTTCTCTCTATAGAAATGCTTTTTCTAATGGATATAGCTTATGCATACTTTTTCTAAAATATAAATATATATCCAAACTAGAATGCATTTTGTGGCTCTGAGTGCGCACAGGTGCATGCGTGCAGGACATGTTTGGTAATGCTGCATTTGTTAGGTCGAGAGCTTTGTGCCAATCAAAACTGCTAACAACCAACTAATAAAGCAACCAATAAACTTATGCTATCAAAAACATTTACCTCTCACCCTGGGCTGTCGCTGGGTAATAATTACAAATAAACTCACTATTCCTATTCTATAGAACCCCAAACTCACATTTCCCTACAAACACTATTCATGTTGTTTACATGCAACTAGTATACCTATTTGTATATGTTGAGTATTGTCCCCTTATTAATGTAAAGTAAGACTGAACTGTTACTGCTACATGAAAAGCAGATTACACAAATTATAACACCGTTGAGAACTACATGACCGCCAAAACTATGCGCGCTGACTAATTTAATGACACAATAAACAAGGCTAATTAGGCTATAAGTAAACTGACTCATATTTCGTTCATACATTACAAAATATAGTGCCATACAAACATTCAATAATCAGGGTTCGAGTATACAGGAGCATTCCTCAAGGTGAGCTTTGCTTTTTTATTAAAATAAATGTTGTAGGATCTTAAAATAACATCTAGACTAGCCTGACGGCTACGTTACTAATCCGCTAGCTATCACTGCGAATAACTAGCTTGCTAATCTAACTGCTATTAAACATATTGTAACACATAGCTACTACTTTATTACACACTTTCAAACACTTAGCCTACACATTCAAATCAACATTATGATGAAATTCTCGCAGTTTACATGTTTGTACATTAATACCAACCCAGGGCACCGCATATGCTGTTTTTACCTTCCTAAAATCGGTTTCTGGGGTCTCAGAAAAGTGAATTTTAATGTCCTATGCAGTTAAAAACTCACATTTCGCCAAGACACTGTAAGACACGGGCTGTATTATAAAATGTTACATACAGAACAAGAGAGATGAATCTACATAGCGAGGAAGCACGGGGTCTGTGCATCATGGGAACTGTAGTCAGTTTACACCCAGCGTTCCAAAACCTGCTGTAAAACGTTTTATTATTCTGTCTTTAACTGCACACATATAATCATAATCCATAACCGATGACTCAATGTAAGTGTCTTAGAAACGATGTGAATAATTACTCAATGCAGCTCAAAATATATTTTTTTATTAAAGACCACTAGAGGGCGCGTCATCACTTTACATCTCCTCTTGCTTTTATGACGTCAGAGTAGACGTTGCTGACGCAGACACTTAAATAGTCAGTGATCGATTCCACCTCATCAGAGTAGCTAGTGACTTCTGGATTTGACACACGAATTTAGAGAAAACAAGTAAGTTCATAATAGGGATAGAATTTAGAGTTGGAATTTTCTTAAATTATTCTGTATTACTGTCTTTGACAAAAACACCTCCAATTGAAGACAGAATACAGAACATTTCGCTCAGAACTTTGTTTAACCAGGTTAGAAATTATTTCCAGGTTGAGAGCGATACTGGTTGATTACAGGACTAACAGTGATGTGTCTGGGTAATATGAGTTCCTGGGTGAACCTCCTCTTCATCAGTGATTTAATACTAACAATAATGATACTAATAATAATTTGAGATTGTTTTGCTTGCTGTTTTGTAAAGTGTTATCTAGTTACAGTAGGCCTACTGTGCTGTGTTGTAAAATCCTGTATATCCAAATATAGGCTGTAGTATTGCTGTAATATAAAGTGGTATATTAACCTTTTGAAGGAGCATGGTACTGTATTGCCCTGCTATTCATGCAGTAGCCAGTGCACTGTGGCATCTTGTAAAACTGAAGTTACTGTATGTGTAGGAGTACTGTACCATGATAGGAGTAGCCTGTGCACTGTGCATCTTGTAAAACTGAAGTTACTGTATGTGTAGGAGTACTGTACCATGATAGGAGTAGCCTGTGCACTGTGCATCTTGTAGCCTACCTTTTAGCCATATTATCATCCTACTGCTCAAATGTAGCATGCTCAATCAGGTTAGTAGTCAAGTGGAAATGAAATAAGACCTATTAGGGGACTGGAGAGGGCATGCAGTGTATGCTGTGACAGAAATCGTCAGCACTAGCCTACTATCTAGACAACTATCTAGCCTACTATTTTCCCTGTAGCGTACCAGATAGCTACAGACACTCAAAACTGACCAGCAGACTGGTAGCTTTGACCAGCAGCTTTGCTACCTTCTCATCCTGTTCCTTTCTCTCCTCTTTTCTTGCTGCTGCCTTTATGTTTGCAATACATGATGACTGTTCACTCTGCGTGCAGCTTGTTAGTCTCTTGATGCTCAGACGCTTTGCACCTAAACTACCTGTATACAGTAGCTAGGTATGGGCCCACTGTTCTGTGTATTAAAGTGCTGTATGACTACAGTATGCTTGCTGTAATGTAAATTGGTACATAACCTATTAGGAGCAGTACTATACTGTGATGTATTGTATTGCTCTGCTATTAATAGCAGTAGCCAGTTCACTGTGACATCTTGCAACACTGAAGCTATGTATAATCGTACTGTGCCATGCTAGGAGTAGCCAATGCACTGTGATATCTTATGATCACTGTACTACAGTGTATTGACTGCATGAATGTGACCCCGGTGTGACTGACTGGTTGTCCCTGTGCCCCCCTGACCCCCATAGCCTTTAGGAATGACAAAGCCCTGCGAGACTGTCTGGGTGGAGGAGCAGCTGCAGAACGTGGCCAGAGACATGGGCCGCCGGATGGCCAAGATGAAGAGGGAGTTGAGGGAGGAAGACGAGCGGAGGAGGAGGCAGGAGAAGGAGATGAGGAGGAGCGAGACAGCCAGGATGGTAGAGGAATACCTGAAGGACAGAGAGACGCAGAGCCAGGAGAGGGAGAGGGACCTCGTCGGCTCACAGATGCCCAGATTGAGGAGGCAGGCGTGGGTGGAAGATGAGGGGAGGGGGAGGCAGGAGGAGGAGAAGAGGAGACCCGGGAAGTCAGAGGAGATGGAGCGCATTCAGGTCCTCCTGACGAGATCGATGGATGACCGGATGACCGCGTTGAGGGTCGAGTTGAGGGAGGAAGATGAGGGGAGGAGGAGTAAGGAAGAGGAGAGGAGTAGGAACGAGATAGCCAAGATGGTTTATAAATGCCTGGAGGAGAGAGGGGAAAGGAGCCAGGAGAGTGAGAAGTACCTCCTGATCAGGGAGTTGGACCAGCGGATGTCCAGGTTGAATGTGGAGTTGAGGGAGGAAGAAAAGGGGAGGAGGATTGAGACGGCCAGGATGATGAAGGAGAGAGAGGTAAAGAGCCAGAAAATGGAGCAGATGCAACTGGAGAACATGATGGCCGTCATGATCAGGGAGTTGGACCAGAGGGTGAAAAGGTTGAGGACGGAGTTGAGGGAGGAAGATGAGGGGAGGAGGGGGGAGACAGCCAAGATGTCTGATATTGCTGTTCAGTGTCCCTCTAGGGAGCTGGCGACCAGTGACCAGCGGCCATCTCAGACATCTGGGGGCATCTTTGCTCGCCTGAAAAAGATGTGGAGTGAATTTAAGATGAGACAGCAGGAAAAGAAAGAGAAGAGGAAGGCCAGGCAAGAGGAGGAGAAACAGAAAAAGAAAGAGGAGAAAGATAGAAAGCAGAAAGAAAAGGAACTGAAAGAGATGAAGCCTCTAGAGAAGCACCGGAAGAAAAACGAGAACTTCCTGACCTTCTTGAGGTACATGGAAATGGTGGACAGCAAAGAGAAAGAGGAGAAGGATAGAAGGGAAATGGAAAAGCAGAAAGAGAAGATGGCTGTAAAGTACTGGGAGGAAACCGAGGACATGAAAAAGTGGAAAGAAGAGGAGGAGATGAAGAAGGCCAGGGGAGAGGAGGAGAAAGAGAAACAGAAAGAGGAGAAAGAGAAAGATGACGAAAAGGGAGAAACAGGAAAAGAAGGGAGAAACAGTAAAATAAGACGCAGGATCTGCTGGTAGAGGAAAAAGAACAACCATTGCAAAGGTGAGAGTATAGCCACATAGTATACCTTTAGCATCACCTGTGTTTTCTTCACAGTATTTGAAAACACACAAGCAAAATCAGTGACTGACAATATACTGTGGATATGTGAATGTATTTGTAATGACAGTCACTGACCCAGACGTCTGTGTCTTTGTCCTCTTGCAGATTTTTCGATATTTTCAAAAATATCAGAGACCAACACCCTCAGACAGACAGACAGACAGACAGACATCACAACAATTGTGCAATGTTCTATAATACTTACCATAAGGTTTATTTTCAGATGTGGGGGTAAGTGAGAGTCAACCTCAAATTTTCAAACATGCTTAATTTTGGAACCATTGTAGAAAAACATTTAAGGTGTAATTTCCAACAAAATTGGAGATGCACACTCATTTAGTGATACTTTTAAGAATGCCAGAACCAAGGATCAAGGTCACGGTCAAATTACGTAGCATGTACTCTTTATGTTCTGCTTGAGTGCCACCTGGGTTGGAAGAATGTTCTCTAGTTCCAGACTTGTGCGGAGAGTTCTTTCCTGGCATCTTTTATGTCCTTGCTGCTCACTTGTTGGGGTGATATATCAGCACCACACATCTCTGCAGCAGTAACACTGATTCTTCACTGACCTCACTTGGCATAGCGGTTCATTGAAAGCATCATTGACCAATGGGGAGTCTTTCGTCGTTTCCCAGGCATTCTTCTACTGTCCTCCACCAACCAATACTGAATGCGACAGTGTTGGGTTCATTGTGGCAAGAACCATTGGTATACAGTTAGGTCCATAAATATTTGGACATTGACACAATTTTCATCATATTGGCTCTGTACACTACCACAATGGATTTTAAATGAAACATTAAATATGTGCTTTAAATGCAGAATTTCAACTTTAATTCTGGTATTTACATCCAAATCAGGTGTAGGAATTACAACAAATTTTATATGTACCCAACCTCCCTTTTAAAGGACAAAAGTAGTTGGACAAACTAACAAAATCATGAATCAAATTGCCATGTTTAATATTTGGTTGCAAATCATTTACTGTAGTCAAATCCAGCCTGAAGTCTGGAACCACAGACATCACCAGACGCAGGGTTTCATCCCTGGTGATGCTCTGCCAGGCCTCTACTGCAACTGTCTTCACTTCCTGCTTGTTCTTTGGGCCGTTTCCCTTCAATTTTGTCCTCAGGAAGTGAAATGCATGCTCAGTTGGATTCAGGTCAGGTGTTTGACTTGGCCATTGCAGAACATTGCACTTCTTTGCCTTGAAAAACTCTTGTCTTGCTTTCGCTGAATGCTTTGGGTCATTGTCAGGGGCATAGATTCACTTTTATTCCCATGGGTTTTTTTCACCTCAAAGGGGCCCCTAGCCTGTCTGTCAATCAAAAATATGTTTCTAATAATATATTCATTAAAATAGCCTATTGAATTTATCTTAATTTGTACCAGCTGAAACATATAGCTGTGATATACTGGAGCTATATAAACTTATTTCTACATAAGAACGAGGACCGGGGATAACAAAAGACGTGTTCTTTATTATAAGAGACCAGACTAAACATGACACAGCACTTCCAGGCATCAACTGCAGTTACGTAGTCACCAGTAGGCCTAGTATGTGCTAGAACTCCACAACAAATAGTATAGCCATACTAATGTACTGTAAGACAAATCACTAGGCTCAATAGGCTATACGGTATTTTCACTCAATTCGCTCAGAGGCAACAGGTCATGGTAAAAGCCTAATAGTCCAATGTAGGCTACTCAAAAAATTTGTTTAACACATGAAAATGACAAAAAATATTTACAAGTAGGCTATTCTTGGAATGTGTAGACTATCTGAACTGTGTTCTTCTTTTCTTCATCCTCGCAAATGTCTCAATTAGGCCTACATTGCTTAAGTCCACCCTCTGTCATTTCTCTCAATAAAACGCAGTGGATATACACCGAGACTGACTAATGCCCCACAATATATTAAAACATAGTAGTCCTAGTAGTTTTGTTACCAAAAAAAATCAAAACAGGATATTTCAATTCCCTACTAACTAATGACCCTGATAGCTCGCCTCAGACAGTGGACTGGACACGATGAATAGCAGCCGACTGGCGTTACCTCAGACAAGCAGCAGACACGTGCCAACAGTTTCGTTATATGTGTATGACTATGACCAAGAGACAGCTTAACTATCAAAAAAGTGAAAATATAGAGATGGAAGATAAAAGAAAATACTGCAGTGCCATTCCTTACACGCTGATGAGCTGGCAAGTTAGCCTACTAGCTAGCGTCCAGGTGAGGCTGAAGAGTGTCCCGTAACACAAGGTGCAGTTTCATCTAGAGAGGAGAGAAAGAATTTGCTTAGTGACACCTTACAAGCTAAGGAGCTGCAGGTGTTGGCTCAACTTGGCCGATGTTAACTCAAGCAGTGGACATACGCCGAGTCTGACTCATGCCCCACAATATTAAAACAGTAGTCCTAGTTCTGTTACCAAAAAAATCAATCAATTCCCTACTAACTAATGAGCCTGATAACTCGCCTCAGACAGTGGACTGGACACGAGAAATAACAGCTGACTGGTGTTACCTCAGACAAACTCGTACTGCGACTGACTGAGGCAGAGAGAATCGTGTGAGGGATTTAGTGCGAAACTGTTCTCTGAAAAAGTCTGGAAAACCTAAACCCAAATTTACTAAAACACAAGCATGTCTGTGATTGGTTGTAAGCTGCGCAGCCTGCGCATGCGTGGTTTCATTTAGTGGAAGCTCCAGACAGAGCGCTTTCAAAGTCAGACTGAGACTCCGCGGCTCTCGCTGTACTCGGCTCTCGTGATCTCGCTTGTAAACAGAGGAACTGGTTATGTTAGATCTTTTGTGAACACAATCATTCCCCCCAAATGACCAGAAAAACTCACAAGATCGATTAATGGTCACCTTTATCCAATATAAGTCAACACGAGGCACACAGCAAGTCAGCGTCAACATGCTGTCATAACGTTCGCTCGTGCTACTGTAGCTACCACATCACTGCAGCCAAGATTGTTTGCTGCAAGCATGGGCATCATAAATAAATGCTAATCAAAACATGGTTTACGACTGTTGTGCGCTAGCTCACTTTACATTGTATGCTGTTTTCATTCAATATATTGCTCGTTCAATTGTAGAAAAGCCAGCTATTTCTATTGCTAGCTAGCTAACCTATATAACGTCAGTGAGACAGCAGCCTCTCTGGAAGAACATACCGGTAGATGGGGTAACAGTTAGTCTAACGTTAGAGAAAGCAATTTACTAAGATGTTTTCACTCATGAGATTAAGCAACGATGCCCTGTTTAGTTGTAGGCTAGCTAAAACGGGATAAAAAAAGTATTTGTCATCCACCGTTCACTACCATCCATATTTTTTCCAATTTAAAGGACAATGCTCGTTTTTGACAACCTGGACCTTATTTACGACATATTATAAGACATTTGACTCACCGAGATCACTTTGGTGTAGTTCGGAGGCATGTAGAAGAAATTTAAAATCCAGCGCGAGCCAGTATATCCATATAATGGCGGTGGTCGGGGCACTTAGAATGCAGTTTCTAAAAATCTATTTTCTGCCGCGAAACGGTTGTTTTCATCAATCTGTCTTGATGAACTCGCTAGTTGTGCTTACATAGAGCATAGGCCTGTTGTGGTTTTCACACCAAGCGAGGTCCATGAACAATCAGTTACTGCTGGAGAGATTTGTGGTGCTGATGTACAAACCAACAAGTGAGTAGAACGGCATGAATGATGTCTTGAAACAGCTATCCACACAGAAGTCTGGAACTAGAGAACATTACTCCAGCCCAGGTAGTACTCGAGCAGAACATTAAAACACTTGCTACGTTAATTTGACCTTGACCTTGATCCTTGGGTTCTGGCAGGCTCAAAAGAATGTATACTGTACATCCCCAATTTTGTTGGATATGACACCTTATATGTTTTTCTACACTGGTTCCAAAATTGAGCGTTTTTGAAAATTAGACCCAAGGCACTAGCGGCCATCTTGGATTTTACCTCTCACGGTCCTCAGGGGTCAGGTGGCTTTCCTCCACATCTGATAAAATTATGGTATAGGCCATTCTAACTAGAAATGTCATGCAATTTCTTATAACATGCACAATTGTTTCACCGGTACCCAATTTCAAGTCAAAAAGATAAATTTTTCAAAAACACTGCCTGCACAATGGTCTCAGCATCAGCAGAGATCCCGACCACAGCCTATTCTCCAACCTGCTGAACTATCCACACCAATCCAATACGACCTGTTCTCCAACCTGCTGAACTCTACACGTCACCCCAACCACTGCCTGTTCTCCAACCTGCTGAAATCTCCACACCACCCCAACTATGACCTGTTCTCCAACTTGCTGAGCTCTCCACACCACCCCAATGATGGCCTGTTCTCCAACCTGCTGAAATCTTCATACCACCCCAATAATTGCCTGTGCTCCAACCTGCTGAACTCTCCACACCACCCTGAACACAGCAAGTTCTCCAACCTGTTGAACTCTTCACACCATCGTGACCATGGCCTGTTCTCCAACCTGCTGAATTCACCACACCAACCTGACCACAGCCTGTCCTCCAACCTGATGAACTCTCCACAGCATCCCAACCACGGCCTGTTTTCCAACCTGCTGAACTCTTCACACCATCCTGAACACGGCAAGTTCTCCAACCTGCTGAACTCTCCACACCATCTTGACCACAGCCTGTTTTCCAACCTGCTGAATTCTCCACACCACCCCAATGACAGCCTGTTCTCCAACATTCTGAACTCTCCACAGCACCTCAACCATGGCCTGTTCTCAACCTGGGGAACTCTCCACACGACCCCTCTCCTCCCTGCAGCTGCACTGCCATCTCCACGACGATCTCCGTGACGACGATGATGAGGATGACGACGCCCCCCTTGCGAACTGTGCTGATCCGTGTCTCGGCAGCGTGGCAGCGACGGAAGCGGTGACCTCCAACCCCGAGGGCCCCCGCGACAAGTCGGTGCTGCTCCGCCACCAGCAGTCCAGCTGCAGTGATCTGTAAAACCCTGACAATGACAATAGCCCTCTTGCTCTCGACTCGCCCACTCCCGGCTTTGAGGCCGTGTGGTCCCCCGCCTCGGATGCCTCCAACAGCCCCGATGCCACCACAGACGGCCCCGACCCCCGCCTGCTGCACCGTACCCATGCTCGTACTACGGTAAGAACTTCCACTCTCCTGCGCGCCTCAACAGCCACCAGAGGACCTATCACGTCAAGGAGTGGCTCCTGGAAAAGAGGACTAGGCCCGCTGAAGTCAGACAAGGAGGAGGAAGAGGAGGAGGAAGGCCGCCTCTGACGAACAATGGCGACACCAAGCAGAAGGTCCTGGCGTACGGCTCCTGCAACATGGAGTTCCCGAGCACGGCCAAGCTCTACCTGCACCGCAAGAAGAGGCACAGCCAGGAGAAGGACATCCGTCGGGGCGATGGCACCCGGCCGCTGATCAGGTCAGGCACGCCAATCACAACTGTTTATCTAACATGGGTCGGGTTTGATACAACGACTGTACCTACTTGATACGACGATACGACGACTAACCCACCTTTCGTTGCTCGTGATTGTTTGTAGGTTTCTCCAATTGCGTCCAGAGGCATTTTGGTCTGCCACCAGGTCTGCGGCAAGGTCTTTCTGCACCACCTGTCCCTCCTGGCCCACACCAAGCTGCACAACGCCCAGAGTCAGTGCCAGGTGGTGGGGGTGGTGTCATCAGGGGTGGAGAAGGTCCCCAGAGGGATCCGCCAAGCTGGCAGAGAAGGCGGTGAGGCCGGGGGCCCGGGAGGCCCAGAAAGGAGACAGGAGGAGAAGGGTGAGTTCCTGTGCGCGGAGGTGTTCCCGCCGTAGTGGTCTGCAGCGTCTGCAGCCCGGACATGGACGTTGTCTCCAAGGGGCCCGGGGGCCAAGCGGCAGAGGCTGCACCACTGTGGGCCCTGCCCCCTTCCTGGACGCCTTCCTGCAGCACTGCCAGGTGCACCTGCTCGCCAAGTCTGAGAGCTCATGAGTAATGTCATCACTTTGATTGCCTTATTCCTTATTATTTTCTTTGCTTTAACATAACCAGACTTAGCTGCAAATTGATTGTGGTTCATTTTCATTGTAATATGAGTTGCAAATAAAGATTGTTTTCAAGAAATATGTGGCCCAACATGCATCAAATCCCATAAATAGGATTCAGAAGGTGGGATAGCTCATGAGCTCACAACAACTATCAGCAGCTTACATAACATTAATGGTAGCGGTCAGTGGCTAAAGCAGTTACACTGATGATTCCTGTAACTTTAGCTATTTTGCTGCAATTGGTTCAACTTCTGTTTCTGGACAAAGGTAAGGGATAAACCCAGATAACACAAGGCTAGCGGACCTACAGCGAGTCCCCGATGGATGCTCCACCACCATTCCACCGGTAGTTTATTGTCTATATCCTAGGCCCATTGGCCCTAGGCTTATGGATTTCTATTGCTAAATTAACTGACTGAACATTTTTTTGGTAACCCTTTCATAGTCCACAATTACTAAACATTTACCTGGTAAATACATGCAAGTATAGCCTAATATATAATGGGTAATTACTGAGACACCTATACTGTAGGTATAATTTAAAAACAGGAGTATTTCAGATGTTCAATTACTGCACATAAATTCAATAACTGACATAGCACCACCAGGTAACCTCTATCTAAGCCTGTTGCCCTCTCGTGGCCGAAAACGGTAAATGCAGTCTATCTGCCTCTATTGCTGAAACTGAACAAGGAACGTCTATCTAAGCCTGTTGCGGCCCTCCCGTGGCCGAAAATGGTAAATGCAGTCTATCTGCCTCTTGTGGTAGCAACATAGAACTGCAGGTTCTGGGACCACTGCCTCTTGTGGTAGCAACATAGAACTGCAGTTCAACAACACGACGGAGGAACCCAGGGAGGAAGCTAGGGAGGGAGGGAGTGACAACTGGACATTTGCTATCATTGGTGCGCTGGCTTACAGCCACGCACAAAAACAAGGCTTTCAGTTGTCTTTCACAACGGCTGCACACGAATGAGAACAGTCCACAAGACAAACAACACATACGACCCCTACTGGTAGCCACAGGTATTAATGTTATTATTTAATAATAAAAGAAGAAAATAAACAGAAAATGTGACAATACATTGAGTGCATAACATATGTGTAAAAAAAAATATTTGCAAACAATTTTCACAAAATACAGCACATCACATTTGTTTTTGTTACACTTTGTTACTTTGTTTACAAAGACAAAAAATCATCCATTATAAAGATAGACAAATGGACATTATGATCAATAAAAAACAGCCTACAGTATGTCTATATATACAGACAAACCGTTTACCTTGGCCAGGCTGCAGTCGGCCACCTTGTTCTCCATCTGCTTCTCGAACATCTTCAGGTTGTATTCCAGCTCCATGGCCAGCAGCTCATCATGCAAAGAACTCCTAGACCTCATTTTAAAATCTCTAGGCCTATTTCACAAATCAAAAACGCCTAGCCTCTATGGAAATGGGATGGTGAACTTGATAGTGAGAGACCATGGTGTGGATAGTGAACTTGACAGTGAGAGACCATGGTGTGGATAGTGAACTTGATAGTGAGAGTCCATGGTGTGTATAGTGAACTTGATAGTGAGAGATAATTGTGTGTATAGTGAATTTGATAGTGAGAGACCATGGTGTGGATAGTGAACTTGATAGTGAGAGACCATGGTGTGGATAGTGAGCTTGATAGTGAGAGACCATGGTGTGGATAGTGAACTTGATAGTGAGAGACCATGGTGTGGATAGTGAACTTGATAGTGAGAGACCATGGTGTGGATAGTGAACTTGATAATGAGAGACAATGGTGTGGATAGTGAACTTGATGGTGAGAGACCATGGTGTAGAGGAAAACCCAGTCTAACACCTGGAGGTAGATCATGGGGCGGCTGTAGTTCACAAGGTAGAGCGGGTTGTCCAATGATCGTTGGGTCAGTGGTTCGAATCCCACCTCCTCCTGTCCAGATGTCGAAGTGTCCTTGGGCAAGACACTGAACCCCAAATTGCTCCCAATGAGCAGACTAGCACCTTGCATGGCAGCTGCAGTGAATGGGTGTGTGCAGGGCTGAAAATTAACACCTGCCACCAGCCAAACGCAGGTAAAATTTCCAAATGGCGACTAGATTTCGGAAGGCTATCTGAAAAATAAATACTTGGCCAGTAGATTTTTTCATCTATAGTCCCCTTGGCAGGTGACTCACCGTGAGCCAAAAAGGTAATTTTCACCCCTGGGTGTGTGAATGGGTGAATGAGAGGATAAAAGCGCAATATAAGTGCAGTCCATTTACCATCTACCATCATGAGGTCCTTCAGGACTGGAGAGCGCTTCTGTTCCAGCAGACTCTTCAGGGCGATGATGACGGAGATTATCATCAACACCTTCTGGACCTGAGGACAGATGGATGATTGAGGATGCTGCCCTCTAGTGGTGCTATAGCTTCATCTCATAATTTCATAAATCTTTCTTGTGGAAAGTGTCTCAAGAAGTTGGACTATGGAGTAAATGTAATTTAAGACGAATAATAAAACGAGAAATGGTGCTCAGAGAGCACAGACCTCCGCCCATGAATGCATTCTGTGGCTCTGTGTGTGTGCATGCGAGGAGGACGTTTGGGTTCAAATAAACTTGCCTTGCCTTTGTGCCAGTCCAAACCCCATGTCTAATAAAAATTCATCATAACGAAGGAAATTAAGTGTTTGATGCTCAACAACCCCCTTCTCCCTCTAATGTGTCCCTCCTGGGTGTTGCCACGAAAAAAATGCATCTATGGGAAACACTGCCTTCATTATAAGGCTCAAATGTTTCACTGCTCCCATCAGAATTTTTATGATTTTTTTGGCCAAAATTTTTTCTTTTGATAGGTTGCTGATCTCTGGTATATATTCATGTTTTAATGACAGAAGTGACAACTTATCCAGACACATCACAGTGTATCAGTCATGGCTAGACATGCATGTGCCATGTACAGGTGTACAGTGGTGAGTGGAGCAGAATGGCGCATGTTTGATGGAGCCTCTCCTGCCCTCTACTGGTCAAATAAGCTCTTTGCACAAGCTCCACTACTTCCTGAAATTCTACAGGCATCCTTATTTCCTGTCCTATACTATTGGATGGAAGTGATTTATCAGGTGTGCGGCACACCTGATCACACCTGATTAATCACTTCCATCCAATGGTATAGGACAGGAAATAAATATGCCTGTAGAATTTCAGGAAGTGGTCGAGATTGTGCAAAGAGCCTATTCTTTACTGACATCTTGTGAGGATCAAGCCAAGTTGATAGGATTTTATAAATTGTAATTGTTTTTTCTGTGTAAATTGTAAGAATTTCTTCATATACCAATATTGTTAACCAGGTGAAAATCTGCAGGCTTGGTGAAGTGAGTACGTATCACAGTATTGTTGGCCTTTGAGGTCTTTTCTTCTGTTGCTCTGCGTTGTGTAATTTTTTTTTTAGAAGCCTTGATAAGAGTTGCAGCACCATCTAATTATGAACCACGATGTTCATTGCCTTTCTTGTTGTGATAGTCATTGATGAAATCACCCAACACGGGATTGGAAGCGGCGACAGATGATAGATTTATTGTACAAAGATACAATCACATGGAACACTGGGATGTTTCCTTAGTCTCTCTCTCTCCCTGCTTCTCTGCTAGTCAAGGCCTTAGACTTCCCTCCCCGCATGGTGTTATCAGCGTGTCTGCCTGCTGGGAGCAGCGAATCTGTCCGGCTGAGTTGCGTACCGTTTCCAAATCGAAGTCTCAAGGTTTGGTTGAGACGTTAAATAGTGCTCTCTCGGCCCACCCCCCAAACCTAGGCCTGCCCGTTTAGGGCCTAGTGAAGCTAGATTGGTGGAGGAGTGACCATACAGATGTGTCGCCTATCACCCTAACATGATGTCTTAATCACCATTGGTTGTCAGTCTGGGTTGTGTCTGTTTATAGTGTCCCATAGAGATGTGTCATTGATACCCCAGAGGAGTGGCCCCCCCTGTGGCCTAATTGTGACCTCTTGACACCCACTACCCCGAACGGCCACAGCAGCATCAGCTGTCTCCCTCACTCTATCGACTACACAGTGTCCACGTGAAAACAAACAAACACATTAAATCAAATACATAGCAGTAAGACTCTGTAGATGTTATAGACATTTCTTCCTAGATTCCTCAGTATGTCCTTGGCTCATGCTGTGGTAGGTGAATGCTGTGCATGGTCATTTTGATGCTGTAGAAAGAATACTAATAGGAACATACATTGAATGGTGGGATGAATAAACACATTTGCACAGCTGAGATAACAGTAATGGCGTGTGTGTGTGCATGTGTGTCATATTAAACAAATAACGCATACAGTGCTTGAGGCTTTTGAGGCTCCCCGAAATCTGTAATTTTGATTGGCTGGAGGCCCAAGGTAATTGCCTATTCTGCCTATAGGAGGCGCCAGCCCTGCATATTGGTTCACATGTTTGACAGGGGAGAATGAGTGGAGCTAGAGTCATCGTTTGTGACTTGTTTTCCATCTTCTTTGGCCGACAGATATTTTCCATGTACATTACTGGAAAAGCCCGTTAGTAAAAACAAGTGAGGTTCAAAAATATTAGAGTTGTGCAGGATGAAAATTCACTGTACAAACGTGGACGAATGAATCAAATAAGATATAATTTATAGGTGCTTTCTTTTAATAGGAGAAACAGGATTAAAAACAATTTCCAAGTACAGAAACACAAAATACGACTATCAAAGAAACAAGAGAGCAAAGTTACAGAGTACATTTGCATCTTGTTTTAGCACTAAGCCATAGCTTGCTGTTCAATCTCAGGAGTATTAATGTTCCCTTTCACAAATGGGCTAGTACCATATATCTTGCTTTTAAAGATAAATTACATTTTCTTTATGTCAAAATATACCTATATTTAAAATTCATGGTAATTTAATACTCATATTGGATTTATACACAATTTATTTTGATTACTTTCAGTTAAGCTTCATCACAACAATACATTAGTCTTTAATGCCATAAAATAATCTTTATTCCATACAATGATAGAGTAAGGGAACTGAGCCTATTTGCCAAGCAAAGTATAAAATATAAAAATGTTAATCTTTCAAAGTATACACAGTGATTAAGTTGACCATATGTACTAACAAGCCTTTCACATACAAAAAAGCCAAGTTATGGAAGGTTTGGGCATATACAGATTCAATGTGTTACTTTTTGGGTTAACAGAAGTCTGGATGAGTAACTTACAAGGAATCTATCTACTTCACAGGTGAGGCTCAAAAAAAGTAGTAGTCACGGTTACAAGTTCATTTGCCCACGTACACAAATTTAGGTGGAGTCTATCCCGTTATATTAGCCATTAAATTATTCCATTTGATTTATTAGGTGCCCTGAACATTTGACAGACATTTCTTAAATGCAGTTTAAAGAACATACATATACCACTCTATACAGTCCTGAAAGAACTGAATTTCATACATGACTTTTGTTTACCATCTACGCAGCCCCAAAATGCACACAGACCAGAGCATCATCTTGGAGCTTCCATGCCATGGGTATGGTTACTGCCCCTTTTTTGAATCTGAATGGCGTCAAGTTCTCGTCTCGTTTTCACCCAAAAAGGGGGGTGTCTGCATGTGTCCATTTACTACAATTTGATGTCACAGTGCTCTGGTCTATCCCTGCTGCTGGAAGCCTCCCTCCAGAGACCAGCTGGGCGAAGGGGAAGCGCCTGAACTGAGTCCTCACCAGGGTGGGCCGTCCCAGGGAACCACCGAGCAGGCGGGGCTACCGACCTGGTTGAATTGAATTGAAACCTTTATTGCCCCAGAGGGGAATTTGTTTAGCACACATCAAGCATACATAAAACATTAAAATGTACGCCCATCACCATCACCACAATGTCACCAACCACCATCATCGTCATCACCATCCTCACCAACATCATCGCATCAACATCATCATCACTGCAACAGGCATCAACAGCTGTTCAACAATTTAATGCTTCTTGGCACAAAAGAAGTGCTGGCTCGTTTTGTCCTTGTTTTGGGCGTTCTAAACCTGCGTCCAGAGGGGTCAGCAACACGTGACTGTGGCAGAGAAGGCCAGACTGTGGCAGAGAAGGCCAGACTGTGGCAGAGAAGGCCAGACTGTGGAGCACAGAGCCCCAGACCTCCTCCTTCCATGTCCTCTGCTAGGTGGACACTGCCCTTTAGAACACCAAGACACAACAAGCTGTTCACCACTGGCTGAACGTTGGATAACTGGAAGTAGCTGCTGTGTATATGGACACGAAAAGAAGAAGACCGTTTCGTCATATATCAAATCAAATCAAAGCTTTATTTGTATAGCGCATTTCATACCCAGAGGCAACACAACGCGCTTTTAGTCTCAAGTCTCCAGTCTCTGTAATATAGTCTCAAATTGAAATTGCACTGAGCCCTATGGTGGAGACTGAGACTGCCATACAAATCCTTAGTTGTATTAAATTGTATAAATTGGTGTAAAATGACCATAGAGGAAATGAAATAATCTCTGGCTTTAGCCTTATCTAATATTAACATTACACTAAAACCTTTAAACATTAACGTTACACTAAAATATTTTGGCAAGAAACCCTTAGGCACAAAGTTAACCAACGCAGACAATCTTGAATCCACTGGGAGTTTTAAAATCGGCTCGGATAATCATAAAGCAGTAACAAGAAACAGACAGGCTCTAGTCAGCATCTAGCTATGAAGCTGCTGGTGTAGTTCGCAATATAACATAATAGTGAGCGATATAATCCAGTTTTAATACCGATTATACTGAACTGAATGGTATCCGAGGTTTGTAGCAAACCAATAAAATGAATTAAAACTTCAAAACTAAAAAGGAGTGTTTTCAATATTATCCAAGTCCCTCCATGAATCTCAAATTAAAGACGTACTGTATATGGCGCCATGGACTAAAGAATAGTTTGAATACTAGTGCAAATAAGAAGAATAGAGTAAAATCGATCATTCAAAGATGGTTCAAATTGCATCCTATCTGATGTCAACCACACTTGCCATACTTGTTACAGCAGCAGAGGCTACACACTTCATATTTCACATTCAACAGTTCAACGACGACTGTAAAAACATTGATTGTAATGTTCAAGAACATGGAAAATGTTGTTAAAACATGACTCTACAAAGACAATAGATTTTGTAAAATTAAAAAATTAAAAAATTAAAATTCTGTGTTCACACCTACAGTACAGGTGCTGACACAAATATTGGAATGTAATGGTATCTTGAGGATATCTAGACAAGCCCTAGTGAGTAGTTGTCATCCAACATACAAAGTAAAAATGGTCATGGTATTTTCACCATCCTTTAGAAACAAAAGACAGCAGTGAAGCAGAAAAGCTACCTAGCATAAAGTGGATGTAAAATGCCATGAGAAAGTCATCGTTTTCAAAAAGTAACTTTTAAAGTTGTCCATCATCCCTTTTCACAAACATACTGCAGTTGATGGACTGAGTGCACTCATCAAACCTAGGGAAAAGTTTGATAGGATGAAAAGGCTCAGGTAGAATACACATGCCAAAGCTGGCAGCTGCTTTCTCTCTCTCTCTCTCTCTCTCTTTCTCTCTCTCTCTCTCTCTCTCTCTCTCACACACACACACACACATCCCCTGACATGGTCTCACATTGTTCAAACACATACTGGACTCTGCATTCACCCACATAGATTTCTCATGCACAGATGTGTGCTGAGACCAAAACATGTAACATTCACCACACACACTTTGTGATGCATGTCCACACACACACACACACACATACACACACACACACACACACACACACACACACACACTTTGTGATGTATGCCAGGATGGAGGAGGCGTACTGGGCTTTAGCTGTGGTCCTCCTTGGCCTGTTCTTGGGCCTGGGCCAGGGCTTTCTCTGCGCTGGACGAGCCCTCGAAGCGCTGGGAGGCAATGGCCGCCTGGTGGGACATGCTCTTCCTCACGATGTCCCCCTTCCTCCACAGGGTGATCTCCTGGAACAGGGACACGCGCAACAGAAGGTCAGGGGTCACACGACGACAGGTCACGCCGTAGACGTTTGGTACTGTATGTTCGGGACTTTGATCTGCTCCATCCTGTTTAGGGCGTGTTGAAGCAGTGCACCTGCTGTTTGAAGCAGTGTGTTGAAGCAGTGCACCTGCTGTTTGAAGCAGTGTGTTGAACCAGTGTACCTGCTGTTTGAAGTAGCATTTAGCGTCAGAGTACCTATTTGAAGTAGCGTGTTGAACCAGTGTACCTGCTGTTTGAAGCAGTGTGTTGAAGCAGTGTACCTACTGTTTCGAAGTAGCGTGTTGAACCAGTGTACCTACTGTTTGAAGTAGCGTGTTGAACCAGTGTACCTGCTGTTTAAAGCAGTGTGTTGAAGCAGTGTACCTACTGTTTCGAAGTAGCGTGTTGAACCAGTGTACCTGCTGTTTGAAGTAGCGTGTTGAACCAGTGTACCTGCTGTTTGAAGCAGTGTGTTGAACCAATGTACCTGCTGTTTGAAGCAGTGTGTTGAAGCAGTGTACCAGCTGTTTGAAGCAGTGTGTTGAAGCAGTGTACCAGCTGTTTGAAGTAGCGTGTTTAACCAGTGTACCTGCTGTTTGAAGCAGTGTGTTGAAGCAGTGTACCTACTGTTTGAAGTAGCGTGTTGAACCAGTGTACCTGCTGTTTGAAGTAGCGTGTTGAACCAGTGTACCTGCTGTTTGAAGCAGCGTGTTGAACCAGTGTACCTGCTGTTTGAAGCAGCGTGTTGAACCAGTGTACCTGCTGTTTGAAGTAGCATGATGAACCAATGTATCTGCTGTTTGAAGCAGTGGTTTGAAACAGTGTATCTGCTGTTTGAAGCAGTGTGTTGAAGCAGTGTACCTGCTGTTTGAAGCAGCGTGTTGAACCAGTGTACCTGCTGTTTGAAGCAGTGTTTTGAACCAGTGTACCTGCTGTTTGAAGCAGCGTGTTGAACCAGTGTATCTGCTGTTTGAAGCAGTGTTTTGAACCAGTGTACCTGTTGTTTGAAGCAGTGTTTTGAAACAGTGTACCTGCTGTTTGAAGCAGTGTTTTGAACCAGTGTACCTGCTGTTTGAAGCAGTGTGTTGAACCAGTGTACCTGCTGTTTGAAGTAGCGTCTCTCCTCCTCGTCGATCAGCACCAGGTTGAGGTAGTAGCGGACGGAGAACTTTTTGTTGATGTCCCGCATGGTAGGAGTCATCTCGTAGCCGGCCAGGAACAGCCTGATGGGGATGGATTCCCCTACAAGGTAGATAGATACAACCGACAGACGGACAGACAGACTGAATTATCATCCATCCTGTCTGAGAAATGAACATGACAACACATATTCAATGTAGATTTAGCTAAGAATTAACTTAATTATGTTATCGTCTACCACGTCTTGCTCCGACCACTGAAATGAGTACCACATATTATGAAAGCTCTCTGAACTATGTTATGGAAACTCTCCCATTGCCTTTTCATATTATCTAGTTTCACCTGGCCGTTGACCACTCACCTCTGACTGGAGCGCCGTCCATTATCTCGTACTTGGCTATGGTGTCGTTCTCATGGTAGACGTTGGGTCCTGTCCCCGTCGTCTCTCGTTTGATGATATCAATCTCCATATGTCTGATCTTGATCCGTACCAACAGGAAGTAAATCTTACCCACAATGACGTCCTTCAGGTGGTACCTGCAGTCAGTGACATCGAGAGGGGTCAGAACTGAATTATGGTGATGAAGACGCATGGCTCAAAATGGCCATAACCTTGCTAATTGGCTCAATTATAGGTATATTATTCTACAGCAAAGCCACGAGGAATAAGGAAAAAAAATCCATTATGGCGTATGAATTCAATGCTGCAGTATGAGTGTAGATTTACAATAGACTACATCATTAGTATTCATACTTGGACTTGTTGTACTCGAACTCAATGTGTAGACAGTCTTCGATTCCTACTTCCATCTTGATCGAAGAGTTCAATTCTGGATAGGTGCTGAGCGTTTGCACAACAATATCCATCTCTTTGCTGATGTCATTCAGTCTCCGACTTAACGTTGCCCTCAAAAAGTATCTGGGATTAAAATAGGAAGTTGAAATCAGATCCTCTATGTAGCAATACACAATACACAAAGGGTAGTTAAGGTAACCGCCCTATAATAGAATAAAGTTGTGAGCAACAGTGTCTCAATGAACAGGTTATTAATAGTTGACGAGACATTGTATAAATCATAGGACACTATGTCTGTGTTGACCAGAACTGTGCCTGTGTGTGTGACCTGATTGTTCTCTTACTGTAGTTCTGATTGTCCCAATTTTGTCACTTACCGTAATTTCACATTCTGTCCCGTGTACGACTCGTACGGCTTCTCCACATGTGTGAACTCAAAGTCAAATGTCTGTGACTGCGTAAGTTCCCCTGGTCGGGCCAAATCTTTGACTAGAGACACAAACTCATGGTGGTTCCCTCTGTCATAGTACAACTCTGCACATAAAATTGAATACATGTCAGTAGATCACAGGACAGTTGATTATCACTCATCTCAATTAGGCTATCTGAGGCGTTGTGATAGGCTATATATTCTGCACATTGTATGACATTCGTGGAACATGTATGTTAACTGGCTATGAAGGTTTACATGAGTTCGTTCACAAAGAAATTGATGAAATATCTGGCCAAGTTGTAGGCATCCTCTGTGGAGGCCAAAGGCCATTTGAAGAAGATAAGCTGCTTTTTTAACGGCTGCGCAGGCGCACATTCTGTCACGAGACTTGGAACAACAGCGTGCCACTAATTCATTGATACAAGCGAAACTGAGTTAAGCTCTTCATAAGCACGGTGTAATGTACTTTTCTTAGAACCATATATGAATGTGTCACTATTTGACACTGATACCGGAAAACGGCCTAGACCAGAATACACACCAATCTGTCCAATAAACTCGATTTTGATGCCGTGATGTTCGACCCTCTTCCCCGGGTTCTTGAGCGTCACGTTGAGTTTCCCGGACACCGTCTCGCCATCGTAGAAAAGAAAATATTTCTCCTTCTTCCCGTCCTCGCTTTTGTGTTCCACTTTCTTTCTCGTCTCAACATCATTCAATACTATGTCGATTTCTGCACTTTGGCCAAAACTGAAGAAGCTCATCACTGCACCTTTTCTAGATATCCCACGTCAGACAAGCCTTACAGATACTACATAAAGCACAAATGTGTCCAAATTGTGTAACAGTACCGAGAGATCTCCAACGAATATGCTGTCCTGTACAAAATGCAGAGGGATTGTTGAATGTTTCCAATTGCAACACTGTAGCAATGTGCTTCCGCACAGCTTCGGTCTTCCTCTTCAAATGCGCGTGCGTGCGTCCAGAGCAGGGGAAGGGCGTTATTAGTGCATTATAATAGTGCATTATAATAGTGCATTATAATAGTGCATTATAATAGTGCGTTATTAGTGCATTATAATAGTGCATTATAATAGTGCATTATGCCACAGAGGGTCACACTCGTTTTTTCATAAACTGAGCTATTACTTTAAAGGGGAATGACACTCAAAATGCAGTCGTTAGACGCAAATAGATTTTTGGTTTTGGACTCGGGTTCTACATGGTTCTACGGGTTCTACGGGTTCTACATAAGGAACGAACACAACAACCTGCGGAAGTGACGTAGGAGCGCCTATGGTTGTGTTGGCGCGAGGTTTCAAACAAGATGGATTTAATGAACGCGTTGGAGTTCCTGAAACTAAAAGAAGTTTCAAAGGGTAACTATGTTTACAGTCGTGACAAGTGTGTGATCACTTAGAAGTTGGTGAGAAGCTACTCTTGTGTGCATTATTTTGCTTTCTGGCTGGCTGGCCGGCCGGCAGCAAGATAACGTTAGCTAGCTAGGCTAGCTATAAACCCACCTGCTGTTTGTTTTGATTAGCACTAATGTTATCTTAGGTATCTCACTTTGTACAAATGCAAATGCAAGTATAAAGTAGAAGGCTTCATAATCTGGGACTTAGCTATAGCTATAAGTTTGCTATCTATGTAGCTAGTGCTAGCAGCTCTTGATTTCCACGTGAATCTACTACTGGCTACATGGAAGTTATCAGCTGATATGTTGAAAGCGGTTGTGTTTATCCACTTTTTAGTTTGGATCGATGCTGTATGGGATTTAGAATTCACCGAGACTGAACCACTGGATGAAACTGTTGAAGATGAGATCACGAGAAAAGGGTCCAAGGTTTTCAGAGCCTTGTACGACCGTCTGCTGCCCTACGCGACCGTCGTTGACGCAGACTCAGACTCACAAGTAAGACTTGTTTTCTGTAGAATGTAAATTTGAGAATGTATTTTGCACTTTTGTCTATGTACCCTTTAGGGCTGGTATACCCCTGGTGTACTGGCTGATCATTTATGTATACACTGAATGTAGTTTAACCTTTTACCCTTGACCTGGTTGGGAACACACCCACATCCCCTATGTGTTTGTACCCCACCCTTACACATGTCTTGTATTGCACCTGAAGATGGCTTCTACGGCCGAAACGTTGTGCTGACAACCATTAAACTCACCTTGAACTTATTTCAGTGTGCGGACAATTTCTTGGGTTTCATATGTTATGTATGATCCAGCACCTGCACTACTATGATGTGCGCGCATTCCTTTAGCATTGGTTTTCTGTACTGAGTCTCAACTGTTTTGCATCTATGCATGCTTTCCTCTCAATCATTGTTTCATCACGAATGTGAATGTGTGACCACGTTGTCATCCTATGCGCCAGGGAGGGATGGTCAATAACTTTGGTAAGACCCACACAGCAACAGTAGTTACTAGGGATATGATGTCAGACACAGCCTGACTGTAAACTCAGTAACAGTTTTTTTTCCACAGGCAGTTAGGCTGATGAATCACTGATGCTCCTACTTTTGCTCTATGCACTTTAATGTCTCTTTGTAATGTCTTAATTTCTTATTGTTGTATTTCGTAGTGTCTATAGTGTCTTAATGTCTTATTTTGTAAACGTCTCCTGTCATATTGCTGTAATGTCTTACTGTCTTATGTCTTAAGTCATGTCTTGATGTCTGAGAGTGCATTTCATTGTATTTTATAAATACACATGACGATAAAAAAAAAAAGCCTTGAGCCTTGAACACCGCGTCCACCCTAACCCTAACCCCCGTTTTATATTGTAGAGCGTGTGGACTGTGTTCGGGGAGAACGGAGTCTCGGCCAGGTCACTGGTTGCGGTGCTGTCATACTTTGTCCTGAGTGGGAAAGCCAAGACGGCCAGCGTGCAGCAGAGGCTCGCCTCTCTGAGAGCCGCTTCCCTCTACGCGCTGCTGCTGGGGATCCCCGGCAGCGTGGCCAACAAGGTCTTCCACCAGGTCCTCTTTGACACGTGCGCGGCCATGACCACTCGCTGTATGCCCCAAAGCTCCGGCAAGAAGCGCAAGAAGGACACGGTGAAGAGCTCTCAGGGCGAGGGCAAGCGCTCCAAACCGCACAGGAAGGAGAACAATGAGGTCTGTTAACGGGAACGTTACACGTTACAATACTTTTAGAATCGTAGAAAAATCCGGCTTAAGGCCACACTTTAGTTTGGAGACGAGGCCATTAGAATGCAACCACAGAATGAAGGTTATCACAATTGTTTGTAGTGTAAATAAGGCTGTAAACGGATAACCTACATGTTTTTGGCCTAAATGTATCACTGATTTTTTCTCCAAGATCTTTAAAACCTGTCAAGATTACCCATAGTGCATTGAAGTGGTGCGGTAGGTAGCCCACTGGTCAGGGCAACTACCACTGACCAAAGAGTTTGGCCGCTTGACAAGTGATTTCCCATCAGGCATTGCCCCACCATTGTCCCCATGAGCCAGGCCCCCGACACTAGCTGATAATCGTAAGTGTCTTTAGATAAAAGCGTCTGCTGAATGATTGAAGTGTAAACGCACTAAGCGGGCGTCTCACCAGATGGAGGATGTCGAGGCTGACGAGGAAGATGAGGAGGAAGAGGAGCTTAATTTCTCCGCCAAGGACCTCCTGGAGATTCGAGACGCCATCGTAGCCCTCGTCAAAGCCCTCCTCAGGCTCCTGCAGACGTTCCCCCTGAAAGACAAGCCGCAGAGTGCAGACAACTGTGCGCAGGTATGTGTCGTATTGTCATTGGTTGACCTCACCGCCCCCCCTGTTCTATCATTGATCTTACTGAACAGGAAACATTTGTGTTTCCTTCAGACCTTCACGGTGCTGACTGGTTTTGAACCAGCCTTGGGGGAACTGTCATTCGGCGGCGGACGGTAAGTATAAACCACGCCTACTTTTCTTTGCCTGGCAGCGCCGGCACAGATCACGCTTGTTTTTAACCTCACAATGTTGTCAACACCATCCTAGGGACGTGGAGGACATGAGGACCATGCCGGAGCTCGCCTACTATGGCCTGTGGCTGCTCTGCTCTCCCAATCACGGGGACGAGAAAGAGGTGAGAGGGAAGTCTGGTGGGAGCCATGTTTTGTTTTAGTCTTACCGGCACTACCGCTAAGGGGGGGGGCGTCATTTCAAAACGCGGAGTCCTGCTTCCTCGTCTGTCGTGCAAACAACGCTCCCTGTTGCTTCCGTAGTCTTTGCGCCGCGTGTTCTACAAGCTGCTCTACGTGATCCTGATGATGAGTAAAGGCGACCGGAGCAAGCCCTCCCTCCTAATGCCCACCCAGGCCGTCCTCACCGCCAGGGACCAGGCCGTCCACTTCCTGTGGTGAGTGACCGCAACCCATGCGTCACGCACATCACTACCAACAAGTGCATATTATCTGGAGGGGTTTCCTGGATGGTAACGATGCCTAGCTCAGGGTTCAGAATGACTTTCGGCGTTCAAGGATCTCTGTTGAATATTCTGCCTGGTCGGGGATTAGGTCTAAACTCTGTTTAGGGAAACTGTCCAAAGTGTGTGAAAACATGCGGCCATATAACTAAAATCTAAACACAACATGCACGCCATATAACTAAAACCTCAACACAACATGCACGCCATATAACTAAAACCTCAACACAACATGGACGCCATATAACTAAAACCTCAACACAACATGCACGCCATATAACTAAAACCTCAACACAACATGCACGCCATATAACTAAAACCTCAACACAACATGCACGCCATATGACTAAAACCTCAACACAACATGCAGCCATATGACTAAAACCTCTACACAACATGCACGCCATATGACTAAACCTCAACACAACATGCAGCCATATGACAAAAATCTAAACACAACATGCACGCCATATGACTAAAACCTCAACACTACATGCACGCCATATGACTAAAACCTCTACACAACATGCACGCCATATGACTAAAACCTCAACACAGGTGTCTTATCTTCGATCGCTGGTCCCTTTTTTTTTTATATCCCAGTCATGTTGTCGACGAGCTGAAGGAGCCGGCGCTGCCCTTCCTCCGGATCCTCCTGCAGCACATATGCTGTCGGGTACGTTCGTTAAAAAATCAATTAAGGTTGAGTAACTGATAACTTTGCGTTATCAAAAATCGCAAGTCTCTCAGAGGTTGTTTTTGGGGTTTTGAGCTGACCGTTCCTGTTGTGCTGTGTTTCCAGATGGTGGAGAAGGCGGACCATCGAACCCACGGGGCGCAGGCCGTGTCCAAGCTGCTCGCCCGGATGCCCTGCGAGGGTTACGCCTCGTTCCTCAAGTGGCTGTTCGACTACTCCAGACACTCCAAGGTAAACTCGCAGGAACCTAACGAGCTACCGACCGGCAGCAAGCAGATCTCGGGCGTATAATCTAGCGCTTGAGGCTTTTAGCTTTGACAGATTTGAAACATTTAAATAGTGCTGTGCTTAACTAAAGAGGGATACCTGATTGAGCTCCTCTGTGGAAAACCCTGTCTTTGTAGACTGCTTTTTGGCTCGGCTACAGCAATCGCTGTTTAATAGGCATTATGATTTAGCGTCAGGTTGACACCAGAGCATTATAAAAAATCGAAAAAAGAGAGATTATAAATTATAAAAAGGTTGTGGCGACACCTGGTTCTAAGCGTGTGCGCGGGGATCCAATCAGCAACACGCGGCATTCTCCTACGGCCTTATGGGTACCCAAACCCACAAACCGTAGCTGTGTTCGGAATCGCTCCCTCGTTCCCTCACTCCCTATTCCCTATATGGGGTTCACCATGTAGTGAACTACCTAGGGAACGGAGAAATGTAGGGTACATGCACTGTTCCCTGGAAATAAAGGTGAATTGTGGGTAATAAATAGTGGACTATATGGGGAATGAAAATTCCGTGGAGAATTCTGACACTACAAACAAAATGGCTGACGCACTATATAGTGAATAGGGAGCGATTCCGAACACAGCCCCTGAATTTACCCCCACAGACAGAATTTTCCCTCAGTGCTCGTTAATAGTAACTTGAGTGCTACGTGAGTTTAACCAGGCATGCTTGAGCTACACTTGAGCGTTGAGTTCGGAGCTTTTAGGCGTGAGTTGACCATCAGCCTGGGCGTTCCACCATCCCTCCCAGATCGCCTACAGGATGTTCGCCCTGGACATCGCCATGGCGCTGCTGGAGCTGCCGGAGAGGGAGGCGGAGGAGTCGCTGAGCCCGGAGCTCCTCCCCTTCCTCAGCCACAAGTTCCTGATCCAGAACATGGTGTTTGGCCGCCGCTCCGACGTCTCGCCCAGCGTCAGGGCGCACGCCCTCGCCTGCCTGGCGCAGTGTGTGGAGACGCACTCGCTCGACGCCACCCGCAGCGTGCAGGAGCTCTTCTCTACCAGTGAGACACACACATATACACACACACACACACACACAAATATATATATATATATACACACACACACATACAGACATATATACATACATACACACACACACACACACACATATACATATATACATACACACACACACACACACACACACATACATGCACACACATATACATACATGCATACACACACACATACATACACACACACACATATACATACACACATATACACACTTACACACACACACACACACACACACACACACATATATATATATATGCATGCATACATACATACATACAGGATGTACATGCAGACACATGCATTTATATACATACATGCAAACACTTTTATGTAGTGATTGCAAAGCTAATTGTTTTGTAAATGTCTTTAATTCAGCGAGTGCACAGACTGTCTTAGAGACTGATGGTTCCACTGGTAAGTATATAAACAAAAAAATCTTTCTTTTTTTTCACTTGAGCACCTAAACAAAACACCTGAATTTCCCCCCTTAGGGATTATTAAAGTCTTATCTTAACTTCAAAACACATTTCTTAACCAGGGGTGTATGAATATTTTCAGAAATGTATCTCAAATGCTCAATATGCCTACCATGGACCCTACTGCCTTGACATTTAGAATGCTTCTTGCTTATATTTTAGGTACTAGTGCACACCAGACACAAAAGACCTACAGGACTCTGCAGTTCAAGACCATTGAGATCACCAACGACAACATCAGTTATGAGTGTAAGTCTTAACCTTTTCTTAGAATTCTGTTTTTATTTTTTACATTTAAAAAAATATCATGACAAACACTTTTTTCCTCATACATTTTCACCAGCAAAAGAAACCATGACTCTTATCAAGCATCGTGTCTGTGACCCAAAGACCAACGTGAGGAAGTCGGCCCTGCAGGTACGTTTAAAAACACCTTCGACTGAGCCGTTCTTACGTCTACATTATTTGACGTTTGGTATGAGAGCTGTATTTAGGTAACTTGATTTCAGGAACTCTTGTATCAGGTGATTGAAATAATGCAAGTGGCATGAAGTAGATGGTTCCGTATTCCCCCATGGTGGTGATTGAGAGCGTTCTGGTGTTGTAGGAACAGGGTTCCCCATGGTGGTGTACTGATGGTGATTGAGAGCGTTCTGGTGTTGTAGGAACCGGGTTCCCCATGGTGGTGTACTGATGGTGATTGAGAGCGTTCTGGTGTTGTAGGAACCGGGTTCCCCATGGTGGTGTACTGATGGTGATTGAGAGCGCTCTGGTGTTGTAGGAACCGGGTTCCCCATGGTGGTGTACTGATGGTGATTGAGAGCGTTCTGGTGTTGTAGGAACCGGGTTCCCCATGGTGGTGTAGCGTTCTGGTGTTGTAGGAACAGGGTTCCCCATGGTGGTGTAGCGTTCTGGTGTTGTAGGAACCTGGTTCCCCATGGTGGTGTAGCGTTCTGGTGTTGTAGGAACCGGGTTCCCCATGGTGGTGTAGCGTTCTGGTGTTGTAGGAACCGGGTTCCCCATGGTGCTGTAGCGTTCTTGTGTTGTAGGAACCGGGTTCCCCATGGTGGTGTAGCGTTCTGGTGTTGTAGGAACCTGGTTCCCCATGGTGGTGTAGCGTTCTGGTGTTGTAGGAACCGGGTTCCCCATGGTTGTGTAGCGTTCTGGTGTTGTAGGAACCGGGTTCCCCATGGTGGTGTAGCGTTCTGGTGTTGTAGGAACCTGGTTCCCCATGATGGTGTAGCGTTCTGGTGTTGTAGGAACCTGGTTCCCCATGGTGGTGTAGCGTTCTGGTGTTGTAGGAACCGGGTTCCCCATGGTGGTGTAGCGTTCTGGTGTTGTAGGAACCGGGTTCCCCATGGTGGTGTAGCGTTCTGGTGTTGTAGGAACCGGGTTCCCCATGGTGGTGTAGCGTTGTGGTGTTGTAGGAACAGGGTTCCCCATGGTGGTGTAGCGTTCTGGTGTTGTAGGAACCTGGTTCCCCATGGTGCTGTAGCGTTCTGGTGTTGTAGGAACCGGGTTCCCCATGGTGGTGTAGCGTTCTGGTGTTGTAGGAACAGGGTTCCCCATGGTGGTGTAGCGTTCTGGTGTTGTAGGAACCGGGTTCCCCATGGTGCTGTAGCGTTCTGGTGTTGTAGGAACAGGGTTCCCCATGGTGGTGTAGCGTTCTGGTGTTGTAGGAACCTGGTTCCCCATGGTGGTGTAGCGTTCTGGTGTTGTAGGAACAGGGTTCCCCATGGTGCTGTAGCGTTCTGGTGTTGTAGGAACCGGGTTCCCCATGGTGGTGTAGCGTTCTGGTGTTGTAGGAACCGGGTTCCCCATGGTGCTGTAGCGTTCGGGTGTTGTAGGAACACGGTTCTGCAGCTCTGTCTCTGTCTCTCTCCAGGCCATGATGAGTCTGCTCAAGCACAACGTGATTCTGCTGAGTCAGGAGAACCTGCTGGTTCTGTCGGAGCGCTGTCGGGACCCCGCCCTGTCCGTCAAGAAGAAGGCGCTGCAGTGCCTGGTGGACCTGCTCAACGTGAGTTAGGGCTGGTTATATATATATATATATATATATATATATATATATATATATCCATACCGCAATGACACTAAGATGTCGTCTTAGATTTTGGATATCGTGGATATAATAATATGGCATAAGTGTTTTTTCCTGGTTTTACAGGCTGCATTACAGTAAAGTGATGTCATTTTAGATTTATTTTTCATTGTATTATTAATTAAAGAAACAGTCACCAAGATCATCTGATCTGAGGCTCAAAAAACACAATATTTTCACTCAAATTAGTGGAAAGAAAATGTGTTTGCATGCACTCCCATTAGAAGGGCTACTAAAATGTGATTCCTCTTCATATTATCGTGATACCATATAGATATCATCCAGACAGTGGAAAATATTGTGTTATGAGTTTGAGCTTATATGGTCCACCCCTACCGTGAGTGCCCCGCCCCGGGCCTGGTCCAGTTTCTACTCCTACACCCTCTCCATGGTGTAGTGAAGTAGAAATAGAAGTACACACTACTCTCCTTGAATGAATGACTGTAACCCCGCCTCTCCCCCCCAGGCCCAGCCCGACAGCGCCGTGGTCCAGAGGGCCTGGCTGAGGGGCGTGGTGCCGGCCGTCATCGACCCGGAGAGCTCGGTCCAGGAGAAGGCCCTGGAGTGCCTGGAGCAGGTGGTCCTCAGCCAGGTGAAGAGCCACTCGTCCTACAGGGACACGGCGCAGAAACTGGCCTGGGATCTGCTGGGACTGCTCTGTGACGAGTGCCAGGACCTCAGGTACCCAGGGCTAGAGGGTCAGGGGACGATGTCACAGATCTGGAGAGATGGACTCGTATTGAACGTGTTGTCTGCATAACGAACCGTTACGAATACAAAATTAGCGTAGAGCACAGGATCTATTAGACCACAGGATCTATACGTTGATATTTACAGTACAAGGGCTGCTGGGATAATGGGAAGTCGGGGTGCAGCTACCTAACACAGTCCATGACTCTGACGTCTCTCTTTCTCTCTCGCTCTCTCCCTCTCTCCCTCCCTCTCTCTCTCTCTCTCGCGCGCTCTCTCTCTCCCTCTCCCCCTGCCTCTTTCCCTCTCTCTCCCCCTGCCTCTCTCCCTCTCTCTCTCCCCCTGCTTCTCTCTCTCTCTCCCTCTCTCTCTCCCGCTCTCCCTCCCTCTCTCTCTGTCTGTCTCTCTCTCTCTCTCTCTCTCTCCCTCTCTCTCTCGCCCCTAGCCGTTACTTCAGCAAGGCCTTCTCGGTGTGGTCCAAGCAGAACAAGTTCACGCCCACCTTCATCAAGAACCTCATCTCGCACACGGAGGCGGAGCACGCCGCGGGGGCGTGGCTACTGCTCTCCAGGGTGGCCGGCTGTTCCCCTAAACTCGACTACGGCAAGATCCTGGACGCCTGGGACGAGATGGTCAGGTCGGTGCGGAATCGTCCGTCTATACCGGTCAGAATCGTACGCACGAGTCCCTTGGCGGTCGCCGTACGACTGAATCTATTTAAAATGATCCCCGCAGGTCGAAGAACATGACCGTGACCACATCCTGCCACATCCTGTGCGTGATCGGCGACATCGCCGAACATCTGAACGACGACACCAAGAGCAGGATAGTTGGTGAGTGAAGGCGGGGCCTCAAGTCTGATGACATCATCGGACCAGACAGCAGGTCTGTCTCTTCACCCCCCCCCAGCTGTCTGTGTGTAGAGGGACATTCACAGGACTGTAGGACAGGTGGACATTCACAGGACTGTAGGATAGAGGGACATTCACAGGAGTTGACGGTAGGGCTGGATATCGAGTCGAATTTCAATAATCTATTAGATTCCAATTCACAAGGCTCAGAATCGATTATCTCGATTCGATTCAATATCGATTCGGTTAGTGTTACTAAAACCTGTTTTTTTTAGCTGTAACCTTAATTACATGACTGAATGAATTAATGATCTATTCATTCCTTCATTTATTCATTCATTCATTAAATAAAAGATCGATTTTGGGATTCATGAATCGATTCTGAATCATTTGATTAAGAATCAATGAATCGATTTTTTAAACCCAGCCCTAGTTGTCGGTCGCTCGCCTGTCCCCTGGATGAGTCGACGAGGTAACGCGACACCGTTGACACGCAGATGCCCTGAGGTGTGTACGCTCCTCTCTCGTCTCTGACACCAGATGACATCATGACCTGGCTGAAGAGCCTGGAGCTGCCCCTGGAGGTGATCAGCGCCGGCGTGGAGACCCTGTGCCGACTGGGCCGCGCCGAGGCAGTCAAAGACACGCAGGTACCGTCAGATCACACGCTATCCCAGCTGGAGCTTCTCCCTGGAAACCGATGGGTGCTTTTCTGTGTTTCTTGAACGATGGTTTAGAAGCCCACGTAGTCAATATTTCTTTATTTGTCACATGTAATGTACGGTGTACAGTCACAGTGAAATGTTGCTGCCGCCTCCAAGATTATGCTTCATACTGAAACTCTAATACTCAATTTCAAATTACAATTTTACAAGTTACACATTTACAAATTGCGAAAATCGCAAAGTTGACCAATTAACGAAAATTACAAAGTTTACAAATTAACAAAAATTACAAAGTTTACAAATGAACAGTAATCACACAATCAGTATCCTTTCTATTGGGTATAAGATGGATTATGTACGCGCTGTAGGATATGAATAAATTATAATAAATAAGGGGGTGGGGGGAGGTAGTCGCTAACATTGCTCTCAACTAAGTGAAAGTCGTCTCTGCAGAAGTTCCTGGACCAACGCTGCGGGGAGCTGGTGTCCGTCTGCGAGGCCTACCTCTCCCACGTCATCCTGAACGAACACGGCGCTCAGAACCTCAACGAGGATCTGGTGGTAAGAAACGACGACGAAAAACACTCTTCAACTCGACGATGGGCTGTAGGAGGATATTCCGCAACAGAGTTGAGCCTTTTGGTGTCAGAATGTTAAGGATGTTCTTCCGAAATCAGAATCAGACATGTTTATTGGTGTGTAGTTTGACAGCATACTAGGGAGTTGTTTTCGGTCAATGGTTCATAACATGGAGACATTGGACAGGGAGCAGGGATGAGGCGGAGCAGTGCAAATGGGCAGAACAAAATAAATTGCTAAATAAAACTAGTGTGGTTAGTGTATATACAGTGAATGTGCAAAGTTGACTTTGTGTGTGATGTTTACAGGGGTGAAAATTAACTTTTTGGCTCACGGTGAGTCACCTGCCAAGGGGACTGTAGATGAAAAAATCTACCGGCAGTAGTGTATATATTTTTTCAGATAGCCTTCCGAAATCTAGTCTTCAATTGGAAATTTTACCCGCATTTGGCCAGTGGCAGGTGTTAATTTTCAGCCGTGTGTGTGTGTGTGTGTGTGTGTGCGTCTGTGCGTCTGTGCGTCTGTGTGTCTGTGTGTGTGTCTGTGTGTGTGTGTGTGTGTGTGTACATGTGTACATGAACGATGGTGTTGGATCTGATGTGTTGGCGCTCCCTGCAGGTGAAGCACCTGTACACTCTGGGCGTGGCGTCGCTGCACTGTCCAGCCAGGGTGGGCAAACGCACTGTCCTCCTGCTCCAGTCCATCCTCACCTCCAGCGTGGCGCCGCCGCCCGGTAGGGACGCCTCAGAGGGTCAGACACACACAACCGGCCAATAGGGACGCCTCAGATGGTCAGACACACAACCGGCCAATAGGGACGCATCAGAGGGTCAGACATACACAACCAGCCAATAGGGACGCGTCAGAGGGTCAGACATACACAACCGGCCAATAGGGACGCGTCAGAGGGTCAGACACACACAACCGGCCAATAGGGACCCATCAGTACTGCTCTGAGGTCTTCTGTGTACGTGACACGTTCTATGACAGAGGGTCAAACATGCATAAAAATAAGTTAGTAAAGTATAATTTACCCTTACTTTACGATAATGTAAAGTAGGGGATTGAATTTGTTTACTACTACTACCAATTCAAACACCTGATTCATGTTGAGTAATGGTGGAGTTGCCGTATGGGCCGTGACCATGTTTAATTGAGTTTGTTATAAGCTGGTCTGGAACAGAGGCCTGTACCTGTGAGTTGACCCACTTCCTGGTTGTGTGAGTTGACCCACTTCCTGGTTGTGTGAGTTGACCTCCTTCCTGGTTGTGCGAGTTGACCTCCTTCCTGGTTGTGCGAGTTGACCTCCTTCCTGGTTGTGCGAGTTGACCTCCTTCCTGGTTGTGTGAGTTGACCTCCTTCCTGGTTGTGTGAGTTGACCTACTTCCTGGTTGTGTGTTTCAGAGGACGGGTCCGAGGAGCTGCCTGCCTCCCAGTCGCTGTCCCAGTTCAAGACCAACTCCATGCCCAGCAGCGTCAGGGCCCATGCCGTCACCACCCTGGGTACGCTCGCTCACCTACGCGCACGCTCACCTACGCGCACGCTCACCTACGCGCACGGCCGCCCACAAGGCTCTGCTCACCTGACGGGGGGGTAGGGAGGGAGAGGATTTGGGAGAGACGGTTCATCAGGGTTCCCACAGTCATGGAAGCACCTAGAAAAGTCATGGGATTTTTCATTTCTCTTTTTAACAGCCCTGGAAATGTCCTGAATCCCACAAGCATCCCTCCAGGGAAGCTGTGTATATAAATGTATATTAATAATATAAATGTGTATTAATACCCCGGACTGCCCCTCCCTCCAGGGAAGCTGTGTATATAAATGTTTATTAATAATATAAATGTGTATTAATACCCCGGACTGCCCCTCCCTCCAGGGAAGCTGTGTATATAAATGTATATTAATAATATAAATGTGTATTAATACCCCGGACTGCCCCTCCCTCCAGGGAAGCTGTGTATATAAATGTATATTAATAATATAAATGTGTATTAATACCCCGGACTGCCCCTCCCTCCAGGGAAGCTGTGTATATAAATGTATATTAATAATATAAATGTGTATTAATACCCCGGACTGCCCCTCCCTCCAGGGAAGCTGTGTATATAAATGTATATTAATAATATAAATGTATATTAATACCCCAGACTGTCCCTCCCTCCAGGGAAACTGTATATAAATGTATATTAATAATATAAATGTGTATTAATACCCCAGACTGCCCCTCCCTCCAGGGAAGCTGTGTATATAAATGTATATTAATAATATAAATGTATATTAATACCCCGGACTGCCCCTCCCTCCAGGGAAGCTGTGTATATAAATGTATATTAATAATATAAATGTATATTAATACCCCAGACTGTCCCTCTCTCCAGGAAACTGTGTATATAAATGTTTATTAATAATATAAATGTGTATTAATACCCCAGACTGTCCCTACCTCCAGGGAAGCTGTGTATATAAATGTGTATTAATAATATAAATGTGTATTAATACCCCGGACTGCCCCTCCCTCCAGGGAAGCTGTGTATATAAATGTGTATTAATAATATAAATGTATATTAATACCCCGGACTGCCCCTCCCTCCAGGGAAGCTGTGTATATAAATGTGTATTAATAATATAAATGTATATTAATACCCCGGACTGCCCCTCCCTCCAGGGAAGCTGTGTATATAAATGTGTATTAATAATATAAATGTATATTAATAATATAAATGTGTATTAATAATATAAATGTATATTAATAATATAAATGTGTATTAATAATATAAATGTATATTGATAATATAAATGTGTATTAATACCCCGGACTGCCCCTCCCTCCAGGGAAGCTGTGTATATAAATGTGTATTAATAATATAAATGTATATTAATAATATAAATGTATTAATAATATAAATGTATATTGATAATGTAAATGTGTATTAATACCCCGGACTGCCCCTCCCTCCAGGGAAGCTGTGCCTGCAGCATGAGGACCTGACCCTGCGGTATCTGCCGGCGTTCGCCCGCGAGCTGGAGCAGAGCAGTGAGCTGGCGGTGCGCAGCAACGTGGTGGTGGTGATGTGTGACCTGTGCGTGCGCTACACCAACATGGTGGACCGTTACATCCCCAACATCTCTGCCTGTCTCCGGGACAACGAGGCGCTCATCAGGGAGCAGACGCTCACCATGCTGACCAACCTGCTGCAGGTACACACACACACGTATACGCACACACACACACACGAACGCACACACACACACACACACACACATGTACATACACGCATGCATGCATGCATGCACGCATGCATACATACATACATGCATACATGCATGCATGTGTATATGTATGTATGTGTGTGTGTATATATATACATACATGCATGCATGCATGCATGCATACATGCGGATGCATGTGTATATGTATGTATGTGTTTGTATATGTGTATAACCCTATATATATATACACACATACACACACAAATATATATACATATACATATATATATATATATATATATATATACACACAGTATATATATATATAAGAGTGGTGATGTATGGACACAGCCCATATGCCTGTTGGTGACTGATCAAATATGAATACACATGAATATAAATATTGAACTGTGTAATATTTGTCCTAGTTAGGTGGGTTACCTGTAGCTAACCTCATACTGTAACCCAGATAAACTCAACCCTGAGGCACCTGTGACTCCTGTATCTCCTGTACCTGGATCTCCTGTAAGCAGGTGTTTGTCTTCTAGGAGGACTTTGTGAAGTGGAAGGGCTCGCTGTTCTTCCGGTTCGTTGCGGTGCTGGTGGATCCTGACCCGGCCATCTCCAGGTAAACCACCCACCCGGTCCCTCACTAGCCATGTTTCCATCCACACGTTTTATGCGAATTAAGTTATATCGAATTAAAAATGCCTTATGGAAACGGTAAAATTCGATTAAAAGTCATGAAAATCGACAAAAAGTTTGTGCCGTCGATCTCGTCGGATTTTCTCTCGTTCGATAAAAGGCTTTTTGCGATAAATGCTGAAAATTATAAAAAGCTCTTCGATGGAAACGCACGTTCATCGGCTTTATTCGCATTCATATTTTTAGCGATCTTCACATAATCCGATTGACAAGTGCATAGAAACATGGCTACTGTCTCTGTCCCGAGCAAAGTACTATCATACTGATGTCCTATTTCCATCCCAGCCTCTGTGAGTACTGCCTGGTCCATCTGCTGCTGAAGAAGAACAACACGATGTTCTCCCAGCATTTCATCGAGTGCATCTTCCACTTCAACTCCTACGAGAAGCACAAGACGTACAACCAATTCCCTCAGACCGCCAGGTAGCGCTCTCATTGCAGGCCGAACGCTATTGGCTGGTTTTCCGTGGAATCAGTTTGAACCTGTAAATAAATGCAGTTAGTAGCCTACAGTTAGTAACACACTCCAGATAATGCTTCTCTGCCGTCGTTAATTTTCCGACATGTGTTTTGAAAACGTGGTTTGTTTCCAGCGAGAAAGTCCGGTTCTCTCTCAAGGGGGCCCAGAACAAAGAGAGGAGGTTCAGGATCTACAAGTTCCTGCTGGAGCATTTCACCGACGCCGAGCGCTTCAACATAACCACCAGGATCAGCCAGACCGTCCTGAGTAAGAGCAGCTCATATAATATCCTATCATCCTGTAGTCTAACGTGGGGCGGCACGTAGCTCAGGAGGTAGAGCGGACGGCTGGCGATCGCACGGTCCCCGGTTCGATCCCAGCTTCCGGAGTGTGCCGAAGTGTCCTTGAGCAAGACAACGAACCTCAAAATCACTCATGCGGCACGGTGGCGCAGTACCCAGTACTGTCGCCTCACAGCAAGAAGAAGGTCTCCGGGCCTTTCTGTGTGGAGTTTGCATTTTCTCCCCATTTTCGCTAGGGTTTCCCTCATAAAGAGGTGTGTGCGTGCGTGTGTGCGCGTGTGTGCGCGTGTGTGTGTGCGCGCGTGTGTGCGCGTGCATGTGTGTGTTTGTTTCACCACCTACACCGTGTGATGTGCCGCCTCTCACCGTGTGATAAATAAAGATGTTTGTTGTCGCACCCCGAAGGTGCCAGTCCTCCTAAGTTTGCGAGCGTCCCCCAACTTTGACCCCCATCACTTTGACCCCCATCACTTTGACCCCCATCACCTCACCTGTTCCCTTCAACCACGTCGTTTCCCCTTCCTGACCGTTCGTCCGTTCCTCCTCAGCGTGCTTCGCGGACGGTGACCTGCCGCTGGACGCGGACGGGGCGGAGGTGCTGGCCGAGGCCCTGGGCGTCCTCAGCCTGAAGGACATCAAGCTGCGCGCCATGTCCCCCTCAGGACCCGAGGCTGAGGACCAGGAGGACGAGCAGGTGGCCATGGCCAAGGCCGTCATCCAGGTGGCCCAGAAGAAGGTGGTCTCCCAGGTGAGGAGGTGATACCGAGTCCTGACTGATTTGTTCTAGTCAGTTTTGCGCTTGGATTTTTGATGGTTTCATTTGGTTAATGGTGGGTGGGGTTCAGTGTTTGGCAAAAAAAAATAATGGAATCATTGGACAATGATCTGGTTCATTTTATTATTTACCTGAAATTAAATTTACTCCGTAGTCCAACTTCTTAAGACACTTTTTCCCCAAGGAGGATTTATGAAATTATGAAATGAAGCTATAGCACCACTAGAGGGCACCATCCTCAATGGACCGATCCATCTGTCCTCAGGTCCAGAAGAAGGTGTTCATCGAGAACATGATCCCCGTCATCATCGCCCTGAAGACCCTGCTGGAACAGAAGCGCTCGCCGGTCCTGAAGGACCTCATGATCTACCTCCAGGTGTGAGACAGGGTTTTCCTCTACACCATGGTCTCACTATCAAGTTCACTATCCACACCATGGTCTCTCACTATCAAGTTCACTATCCACACCATGGTCTCACTATCAAGTTCACTATCCACACCATGGTCTCTCACTATCCAGCTCACTATCCACACCATGGTCTCTCACTATCCAGCTCACTATCCACACCATGGTCTATCACTATCAAGCTCACTATCCACACCATGGTCTCTCACTATCAAGTTCACTATACACACCATGGTCTCTCACTATCCAGCTCACTATCCACACCATGGTCTATCACTATCAAGCTCACTATCCACACCTGGTCTCTCACTATCAAGTTCACTATCCACACCATGGTCTCTCACTATCAAGTTCACTATCCACACCATGGTCTCTCACTATCAAGTTCACTATCCACACCATGGTCTCTCACTATCAAGTTCACTATACACACACTATGATATTTCACTATCAAGTTCACTATCCACACCATGGTCTCTCACTATCAAGTTCACTATCCACACCATGGTCTCTCACTATCAAGCTCACTATCCACACCATGGTCTCTCACTATCAAGCTCACTATCCACACCATGGTCTCTCACTATCAAGTTCACTATCCACACCATGGTCTCTCACTATCAAGCTCACTATCCACACCATGGTCTTTCACTATCAAGTTCACTATCCACACCATGGTCTCTCACTATCAAGTTCACTATCCACACCATGGTCTCTCACTATCAAGTTCACTATCCACACCATGGTCTCTCACTATCAAGTTCACTATCCACACCATGGTCTCTCACTATCAAGTTCACTATCCACACCATGGTCTCTCATTATCAAGTTCACTATCCACACCATGGTCTCTCATTATCAAGTTCACTATCCACACCATGGTCTCTCACTATCAAGTTCACTATCCACACCATGGTCTCAAACTATCAAGTTCACCATCCCATTTCTATGAAGCTAGGTCCTGAGATGTGTTTTTCCATTTGTTAAATAGAGTCCCCTTCACTCCAAATCGACCTTCCGATTTGACCCCTGACCCTCCTTAATAAGACCCTAATAAGCTTCTGAAGTGACCACCCTGGCGTCCCCCTCCCCCCCGTAGGTGACCATGCAGGACTACCGCAGCGAGGTCAAGGAGTTCTTTGCGGTGGACGAGCAGCTGGCCGCAGAGCTGGAATACAACCTGAAGATGTTCGAGAAGGAGAAGGAGATGGAGAACAAGATGGCCGACTGCAGCCTGGCCAGGGACGCACCGGCTGGTGCCACTGTGGTGAGCCTCCTGGTTTCATTGCTTGATGAAGTGTTCGATAGGTCCTCACTGGGTGGGTGAATGACTCTTTCCCTATTTACATTACATTAGTCATTTAGCTGACGCTTTTGTCCAAAGCTACTTAAAATAATTGAATTTAACGTAGGAAAAGCCAGTGTCCTACTACTTGCCAGAACTCACAAGTGCATCTCCTTTCTTAAACAAGTGACCAAAAGCATAATCTAGTGCTGAAGGCAAAGTGCAAGAGTAGCAAACTAAAAATACAATAGGTGCTTAAGAGGGAGGATCGTGGTAGTACTTCTTGAAGGCCGTCCTAACGCCAGTGGGCAGTTCGTTCCACCACTGCGGGGCCAGGACAGAGAGTAACCGTGACCGTGTCGATCAACCGCAGGGGCCTCAGTGACGGGGCAGCCAGTCGCCCCGAGGTAGCAGAGTGTAGTGGTCAGGAGGTGGTGTAGTGCTTGACCATGGCCTGGAGGTATGTTGATGTTGTTGACAATTAGCTGTGGCTTGTGGTCATTTTACTTTTTATGCTACATCCTATATAAACGCTTGCCGCTGTGCAGACTGCTATCCCCTGTCTGTCGCCCTCCCTCTCACCTCTCTTTGTCCAATCCACAAGGGTTCGGTCCAGGCCACCCCTGCCCCGACAGCCAATCGGCTCCTCCAAACCGGCTTTGCCACGCCCCAGCCCCTTCGGCCCGCCAGCGGAGTCCTGAACTCCCTAAGAAGGGTTCAGTCAGACAGGTAAGGGCTCCATATATCATTCAGTCAGACAGGTCATTCATTCAGTCAGACAGGTAAGGGCTCCATATCATTCAGTCAGACAGACGGGTAAGGGCTCCATGTATCAGTCAGACAGACAGGTAAGGGCTCCATGTATCAGTCAGACAGACAGGTAAGGGCTCCATATCATTCAGTCAGACAGGTAAGGGCTCCATGTATCAGTCAGACAGACAGGTCATTCATTCAGTCAGACAGGTAAGGGCTCCATGTATCAGTCAGACAGACAGGTCATTCAGTCAAACAGACAGGTAAGGGCTCCATATATCATTCAGTCAGACAGGTCATTCAGTCAGACAGGTCATTCAGTCAGACAGGTCATTCAGTCAGACAGGTCATTCAGACAGACAGGTAAGGGCTCCACATGCCATTCATGCATAATCTCCATAGTAAACACTTTGATTCTGTGTGCTTGTTTGGTTTGTATTTTTTGGGGATGGGATGGATGGGGATATATATATATATATATATCATATATATTATTGATCCCCCTAGGGGGAAATTTGGTCATGATCTCCATTTGCCTATTTTTATAGTGAACTGCTTTTGTCTTTGTAAAACAAATTTGTTTGCAAATTATGTTTTTCATACACATGCAAAATCAATCTCCAATCTGCACTGTAGTTCATGCCAGTTTCAATTAGAGCTAAATAGATGCTTTCTAATGCAAGCAGATTCTGGCCTGGTATTACAGAATAAGGTGTAATAGAGACTCTATCCTGTGTCTGACTGTGTATCAAATCAAATCAAACTTTATTTGTATAGCGCATTTCATACACAGAAGCAACACAATGTGCTTTACAGAGAGCAATGGGAGGGTGGGCATAGGTCCCACCCCTACATATTCCAGAGGGAAGCAAAAACACAGTTTCACCCGGGGGCCAGACAAAAGTAATGTGTAACGTGTTTGTTTGAAACCAGGCGTCCATCGCTGTCCACTAGTGGCCCACACAAAAGCTTCACACCCCTGAATGGATCAGGTACTGCGTTCTCGGTCAACACACACACACACACACACGCATACATACATACATACACTAACCGATCAGGTAACTTAATGAAGTTCTATTTCTCTTATCACAGCGCCCCCTAAAGAAAAAGTGTGTTACAGAGCTATAAGCACTCCACATGGTAAGTTGAACACATCCGCCAGAATCACTACTAGTTACTATTTCTACATGCTGGCAGCTTGAGTCCTTGTTCTCAATGTAGATACCTCAGCACGCATGCAGGTAACGTGGCATCAGCAGTAGAAATGTGGGCTGTTTTCCTGCTCAACCCTCAACTCATAGAAATGAGGAATGTATCTCCCAGGTCCTGGTATCTCCTTGCCTTCCGTACATGTTCTAGTGATATTCATGTATCCGTTTATGTCTGCTTCCTTTCATGGGACATGTGTGATCTGGTACTGCTCTCTTTTATTTTTAATTTTTTTATATATATATGTTTTTAAAAGATATATATTTTTGAGAGAGAGAGAGAGAGAGAGAGAGAGAGAGAGAGAGAGAGAGAGAGAGAGAGAGAGAGAAGAGAGAGAGAGAGAGAGAGAGAGAGAGAGAGAGAAAGAGAGAGAGAGAGAGAGAGAGCGAGAGAGAGAGAGAGAGAGAGAGAGAGAGAGAGAGAGAGAGAGAGAGAGAGAGAGAGAGAGAGAGAGAGAGAGAGAGAGAGAGAGAGAGAGAGAGACCTTTATGGTACGCGCCCCGATCACCCCGGTGCTGCTCTGAATCTCTCACCATTCAATACACCCACCCTTTCTACTGTCATTGCAATTCCCTCTGAAGAAGAGCCTATTAGGGAGGAATCAATTTATAAGAGATTTATAACATAATGAGCTGTTTTTATCCCCAATGGGTCTTGACAGAATGACCCTTGAGCATCGTTCCCTTATGTTTTTCAAGAGCTGGTCAGTTATTTACCTCATGTCTTTGTTTTGCCGTCCAGGTAACATCAAAGACTTGACCTTCGGGGAAGGTCTCAGCGCCATCTTCAGCGACCGGAAATCAGGTATGGCGTGCAAACTTGACCACCTTCTCTCTTTTTTATACATTTATGATTGATTTATCGATGCAGAAGGATCCCCACTAGCTGCCACTGTGAGTAGTCTCGCGTAGCCAGACCCGTCGCCGCACCTTGTCTGGCTGCGCTCATACCATTTGGGGATAGGGCCGAAAAACGCTGTGTTCCTTTAAACCAATCACAGTCGTCTTCGGCGGTTGCTAGGTTATTGCAGCCCCGCGCCGGGTTGTTGGATTGGCTGACCAAATGAGTCAGGCGCCACTGATTGGGCGGTAATAAACTAATGACGAGGTTTATCCCCCAATCCCTACATCCGTTGAGTCAGACTACCGCAGTAGTCACTTTTCAGGGGCCCTTCTCACGTTGAATTCTAATCCACTCACAAGTGGACGTGCGTTTCATTCATTGGTCCTCAGGTTCATCAGATGGAGATGATGGCGGAGTACTTCACCTGATATCCCCTGACCACCAGTGAGTGTCTGTTTTTACTGTCTGTTCACTGTGCATAAGCTGCTCATTCACTCCCACAGCAGGGATACATTCCTTTTCAATTCAGTCAGTTCAGGAAGTAGGTTGAATATTCTGAATTGATTAAATCATAACAGAATTGACACCAGTCCTGCATTGCGTTGCTTTCTTTTGTCTGTTGTTCTTCTGGTAAATTTAGTGGTGCTAAATGCCATTGATATTAATGATCAAATTGAATTGAAAAAAGGATCACCCCATACAGACGCCGCAGTCCTGCTTTTATCCTGAAGATTCCCATAAGATTCATTGTAACTGAATACACACATTCCTGTGAGTGTGGAAACCGATTGCTTTCTTTGCTCGCGTTCCCAGAACCCCAGTGCCGAAGCAGTGGAATGTGCAGTCTCCACTCATTCAGAAGAGAGCGAGACGATTGAAACACTAGCTATCCGCCTGACCCCATGAAGACGACTACAACAGTAGCACTCTGCTCTAGTCCCTACCCCATGAAGACGAAACGGAGGGGTAGGGACTGGCCCTTTAATACCGGGACCCCAACTGCCGCTGGAAACATTTTCCCAGCCCTCAAGTTCCGGGGAGAATTCTGTCTTTTTTTTTTTTTTTATCGAACTCTGTTCAATAAATATGAATATTCACTGCAATGAGATATGAGTGTGTGGCTATTTTTCTAGATTTGAACCAACTGTTCACCACACATACTGAAATATTAGATAGAAGTGAATTTTATTCATCAGTCAAGATTTTTTTTGTCATCCGCCCAAGGCCGATGTTTCTATGAGTTTGGTTCAAGAAATCATGTTCTCAAGAAAACAATGTGAACCTACATGGTTAAAACACCCAAACAGTGGAGAAGAAAGATTATCAGTATTAGAACAATGGAACCATGCCATCCTTGGATTGGAATCACGTGATTGGCAGTCATTTGGCTTAGCCTGTCCCAAGCAGGACATAAACACCACATCCTGTCCTGATTCTTTATTTAAAACTTCATCTCCAGTAGTCAGGAAGAGGGCATTCCCTGTTACCTACGCCCCATAAAGTACATGTTTGGCCTTAAATGTAAATGTAGGCTTCAAGGCTACACATTTGTTTCAGCTTCAAGGCTACACATTTGTTTCTCTTATCTATTTAGTCTGTTAAAACTTTGTGTATATTTTCTTCTCTCTGCATACTACTGCTGTTCTGTGTGCTATATTTAGGCACTATCACATATTAAATCTATATTTCTACTCCAATGGAAAGAATCCTTAAATTCATTGGGGGGGAAACAGCCATATTTACAAATTGCAGATATGTTTGGAGTGGGGAAATGTGACAATCCATCATTTCTCTCAAACGCCGTTATTGTGTTTATAATGCAGTTCAAGTGTTTGTACATCTTGCAGGATTTGAAATGAAATATACAAATGCCTGTTATAACATGATTGTTAAAGAAAGCTGTACTGTTGAAATAGTATAAGGCACTTAAGAGGAATGATATTTTCTTTAACAAAGTAGCTCCACATGATAACCTTCAGTACCTGCTATGTGGTGAATACACACCTGCATGAACAACTGACGTTTTTACTTCGGGAATCTTGTTACAACGCTTAGAAATGTACTACTAATATTGATCGATAAAATGTTTTTTTCTTCCACGTCGTAATTGTGTGATTTATGTCTGGGCACAGGAGGATTGAGTAGTGATGACTTTGTATGTTGCAACATTGGGCAGATCGTCTCTACCATGTCCAGCTTTTTCAGTCTGTCCAACCATGGAAAGAGATTCATACAGCCTTCTTCAGCATTTGAAATAATCTATACTGTAATCTATGTACTATAATGGCATAAATGGACCGTGGATGACCGGCGATCGAACAGTGTCCACTTACGGATCTCAGAAATTAAATAGAATTGACCAAGAATTAATATTTTAATTGTGAAATCTTTATTTCAAAATGATCTTGACTCAAAGCATCCACAGAAGAGATGGAAGCCTACGGAGTAATGGTCCTGATTGGGCCAACTATCATGAATCCTGCTGTTATCCAGTAGCATTGATACTGGTCTGTTTACTCTGGAGGTGACTGCACTGTGAGGGAACAAAAACTTTGCAACCGGACAAAATACTGTACATGTTCTGCATTTTTTACCATTATGGGTTTTTATGAGCCATTGTCAGCCAAAACTGTATTTTGAAAAACATGCAATATTTCACAATGTGGTTAAAAAACAACAAAAACAAAGTATACTGTACAGATGAGCGACATTCACAGTTTTATTTCAAGCTGAGCTCTGGTCCATGTTCAGGTTGTGCCTTTATATTACAGCCTCCTACAAAGTGAAAGACACTCCCGAATCGTATCTTATTTCCATCCATTTTACAGAAAGGCAACGATGTGAAGGTTGGGGAAACACCAGCTTATGCTAACTAATAATGGCAGAGAAACCCAGACTGAAATATGTACATCTGACTACTGCAAGCATCCATGGCCTCTCCCCATAAACGCAGGAGCTTCATTCAACAGTAAAGTCTCACTTTCACAGGTGATTAAACACCTGTGGTGAGAGTGACAACCGTTTTATTACGTCATACATAACAGAACACCAAAACCATGAAAATCCTCTCAGAGGGAAAATTAAAAATATAAATGTGAAACAACTCATTTGCAAAAAAACGTACAGCGTAGAGCGAGCTCTTCCGCATTCAGATGAAACCGTCGAAAAACACAGCCTGTTCTTCGTTACTTCAAACCAAACGTCTTTAGAGGGTCACCAAGCATAACGAGAACATCTGGCTTTCGAGCTCATAGTCCAACGGTTCAAGCTCATAGTCCAACATGTTTTCAGAGTATCCAAAGTATCCATTTATCCGTTTGTTGTGGTCAACGGGGGATTCCTCCCTCAGAGTAGCTGGCGTACCCGTTATCTGGGTAGAGAGACAGCTCTTCTGTACTGCCCACCCCGTTGCTGATGTCTAATAGGCACGAGGGTAAAACATGAGTCATTTAGCTTTTTTACACAATAAAAACCTTTACTTCATCACGTGTTCTCGTTCTAATGATGACGTCTTCTCTGCTCACCTGAGAAGATGAGTTTCTCCTTCATGACGTTGACGTCGTGGCTGGACTGCCGGACCATGGAGCTCAGCATGATCTGCTCCGGGTTGTAGCTCCGCATCCCGCTCATCCGCCACCTGCACACACACACACGGTCCGCCGTCACACACACACACACACGGACACACACGGCTCGATGTCAGCAGAGAGACATTATATTAGTGGTAGTATAAAGAAGTGGGTCTACTGTGGGTCCATGGGTAAAGAAGTGAGTCTACTGTGGGTCCATGGGTAAAGAAGTGGGTCTACTGTGAATCCATGGTTAAAGAAGTGGGTCTACTGTGGGTTCATGGATAAAGAAGTGGGTATACTGTGGGTCCATGGGTAAAGAAGTGGGTCTAATGTGGGTCCATGGGTAAAGAAGTGGGTCTACTGTGGGTCCATGGATAAAGAAGTGGGTATTCTCCATATGCCCTTTACTACACCCCTGGTTCTATCATAGAGGTACAACGAGCAGTGAAACGTTCTCCACATTCATTCAGTCACTTCCAGGGCACAAAGAAAAAATGAGAACGTGGGAAGACGATATATGGAACACAGAACACACACTTAGACAAGACGAGCACAGGGGGGAGGGAGCCGGGGGAACCTGAGGCCCCCCTCAGTTACCTGATGCTGTGATAGCTGACAGACGCCAGGGGGCAGCAGAGAGACGGCATGCAGAGCAGAGAGAAGGAAGATGAGAAAGAGAGTTAGGGTTAAAGAGAGAAAGGGTTAGAGAGAGAAGGAGAGAGGATGAGATTTAGAGAGAGAGGGAGGGGGTTAGAGAGAGAGAGAAAGAGGGGGTTAGAGACAGAGTTAGGGTTAGAGAGAGAAAGAGAGGGTGAGGTTTAGAGAGAGAGGGAGGGGGTTAGAGAGAGAGAGAAAGAGGGGGTTAGAGACAGAGGTAGGGTTAGAGAGAGAAAGAGAGGGTAAGGTTTAGAGAGAGAGAGGGAGGGGGTTAGAGACAGGTAGGGTTCGAGAGAAAGAGAGGGTGAGGTTTAGAGAGAGAGAGGGGGTTAGAGAGAGAGAAAGAGGGGGTTAGAGACAGAGGTAGGGTTCGAGGGAGAAAGAGAGGGTGAGGGTTAGAGAGAGAGAAAGAGGGGGTTAGAGACAGAGGTAGGGTTCGAGAGAGAAAGAGAGGGAGGGGGTTAGAGAGAGAGAGAAAGAGGGGGTTAGAGAGAGGTAGGGTTCGAGAGAGGGCAGGTGAGAAGGCAGTATGTGTGTAAGAAGTAGATAAAGGGCAGTAGGAGCAGAAGGGCAGAACGGTCAACCCTCCATGCTGGGCGGCTCTAAGCTCAGGTCAGGTCTGCCTCAGATCCACACAGAGCTCCTGGTGAACACTTAGAACTAGACACGTCACTACTGTCTACGAATCAGCATTAAACAGTCATCAACACAAAATGATACACACATCTTTTATAATGAGTTAATAAACAATACTTACTTTTGAAAAGTGAATATTCCTATAACTATGGCGATGGAGACTAGATCTGATGTGATCCAGACCAAGCGGTATTCATCTGGGCTCTGGAACGACACCACACACACACACACACACACACACACACACACACACACACACACACACACACACACACGGACGTTCAGAACAGACATCCACCACCGCGGTCATCGGTCACAACGACCACCAGGGTCTGGCCATGGGGAGACGGCTGCTTCCTGGGTCGTCTGGGCCTTGGTCTCCTGCTGGGCCCTCTCCCCCTGGTCCTGCTGGGCCCTCTCCCCCTGGTCCTACTGGGCCCTGCTGGGCCCTCTCCCCCTGGTCCTACTGGGCCCTGCTGGGCCCTCTCCCCCTGGTCCTACTGGGCCCTCTCCCCCTGGTCCTGATGGGCCCTCTCCCCCTGGTCCTGATGGGCCCTCTCCCCCTGGTCCTCCTGGGCCCTCTCCCCCTGGTCCTCCTGGGCCCTCTCCCCCTGGTCCTACTGGGCCCTCTCCCCCTGGTCCTGATGGGCCCTCTCCCCCTGGTCCTGATGGGCCCTCTCCCCCTGGTCCTCCTGGGCCCTCTCCCCCTGGTCCTGCTGGGCCCTCTCCCCCTGGTCCTGATGGGCCCTCTCCCCCTGGTCCTCTCCCCCTGGTCCTCTCCCCCTGGTCCTGATGGGCCCTCTCCCCCTGGTCCTCTCCCCCTGGTCCTGCTGGGCCCTCTCCCCCTGGTCCTACTGGGCCCTCTCCCCCTGGTCCTACTGGGCCCTCTCCCCCTGGTCCTACTGGGCCCTCTCCCCCTGGTCCTGCCGGGCCCTCTCCCCCTGGTCCTGCCAGGCCCTCTCCCCCTGGTCCTCTCCCCCTGGTCCTCTCCCCCTGGTCCTGATGGGCCCTCTCCCCCTGGTCCTGCCGGGCCCTCTCCCCCTGGTCCTCTCCCCCTGGTCCTGATGGGCCCTCTCCCCCTGGTCCTCTCCCCCTGGTCCTGCCCTGGCATCGTGTTGTAGCTCGTAACCTTGGTTCTCTTGTAACCTTTGCCCTTCAGTCTCTGTACCCTCTCCTGTCCTGTCCTCACTCTCTCCTCACCCCCTCTGTTGGCTGGGGTAGGGGAGAGGGGTGTGAGGGGTAGGAAGGGGACAGGTGAGAAGGGTAGGAAGGGGGCAGATGAGAGGGGTAACGAGGGGGAAGGTGAGAGGGGTAGTGAGGGGGCAGGTGAGAGGGGTAGTGAGGGGGCAGGTGAGAGGGGTAGTGAGGGGGCAGGTGAGAGGGGTAGGGAGGGGGCGGGTGAGAGGGGTAGGAGGGGTAGTGAGGGGGCAGGTGAGAGGGGTAGGGAGGGGGCGGGTGAGAGGGGTAGGGAGGGGGCGGGTGAGAGGGGTAGTGAGGGGGCAGGTGAGAGGGGTAGGAAGGGGGCAGGTGAGAGGGGTAGGAAGGGGGCAGGTGAGAGGGGTAGTGAGGGGGCAGGTGAGAGGGGTAGGAGAGGTAGGAAGGGGGCAGGTGAGAGGGGTAGGAAGGGGGCAGGTGAGAGGGGTAGTGAGGGGGCAGGTGAGAGGGGTAGGGAGGGGACAGGTGAGAGGGGTAGGAGAGGTAGGAAGGGGGCAGGTGAGAGGGGTAGGAAGGGGGCAGGTGAGAGGGGTAGTGAGGGGGCAGGTGAGAGGGGTAGGAGAGGTAGGAAGGGGGCAGGTGAGAGGGGTAGGAAGGGGGCAGGTGAGAGGGGTAGGAAGGGGGCAGGTGAGAGGGGTAGGAAGGGGCCAGGTGAGAGGGGTAGGAAGGGGGCAGGTGAGAGGGGTAGCGAGGGGGAAGGTGAGAGGGATAGGAGGGGGCAGGTGAGAGGGGTAGTGAGGGGGCAGGTGAGAGGGGTAGGAAGGGGGCAGGTGAGAGGGGTAGGAAGGGGGCAGGTGAGAGGGGTAGGAAGGGGGCAGGTGAGAGGGGTAGCGAGGGGGAAGGTGAGAGGGATAGGAGGGGGCAGGTGAGAGGGGTAGTGAGGGGGCAGGTGAGAGGGGTAGCGAGGGGGAAGGTGAGAGGGATAGGAGGGGGCAGGTGAGAGGGGTAGGAAGGGGGCAGGTGAGAGGGGTAGGAAGGGGGCAGGTGAGAGGGGGCCCGTGTAGCCCAGCGGAGCTGCTTACCATGATCCAGAGGGGGTAAGGCACCTTGCGGAGGAGTTGGGGGGCGTCGGAGGAGACAGAAGGCACCCCGCTGCACCACAGCACCGAGTAGAGCCAGCGCTCGTTGACCGGGTACACCGTCACGCTCACGTTGCTGGCCAGGTAGACCCTGCGAGGACAGACACCCCCGCCGCCCCGGGTCCAGTTCACAACTACATTCAGGCTCAACGCAGTGTTTGACAACAGCTTATCCCTCGGCAGGTCATGGAAGGGTTGCTTGCTCCAACTGTCAAATGTTCGAAAAGTTAATATCGCCTTGCAAACGTTTGCCACAGGCCTTACGTTACTTGCTAAAGCTTGTTAACTCTCTTAACTTAGCTAAAACCCTGACAGTAACTTCAGCTAGTTTCAAAAAACTCTTTGACCAACACTGACAATATATGGGTTCCCACGGGTCATGGAATTTCTGGAATATCATGGAATTTTAAAAAGTTTAATACAGACATGGAAAGTCAGGGGATTTGATCTTTTTTGGGGGCCAAGTTATGGAATATCAGGGAATTTTGTTTGGAGCATGTTTATTTGCCATTTATCAAAATGTCATATTTTCCATGCAGTATTTCTCTTTATCAGGTTATTTCACGCGTTTCCCGTATTGCGTGAGTGGTTGTTATGGTTACTTGATTTTTCAGTGCTCATTTAACCCTTCCTGCTCGTCAACAGTTTTTCCGTTCATTACAGGTCATGGAAATTCAGCTTTTGACTCACTGAAAGTCAGGGGAAAGTCATGGAATTGCACCTTCGACTCAGAGTGGGAACCCTTAGCTGATGCTAAGTTATAACCCAGCCTGACTAGCGGAGCGAGAAACTAGTGAGCATTTGCGCTCGCGAAGCGAAGCGCTTCCTCTAGAGGACGCTCTGCACTGGCGAACGCTGCTCTGCGCTCGTGTGTGGTGGCGAGTTAGCGGTCGTACTCGATGTCCTCGCGGCCGGCCTGGCTGTAGTGGAGGTGGAGGCTGCGCATGCCCCTGCTCCTCAGCTCCTCCACCGGAAGCTTCTCCAGCGAGGTCCGCTGCAGCCCTCCCCCCTTCTCCCGCTCGCCGTCCGGCATCCATGTGACCTGGGGGTCAGCGACATCATCACAACCTTTTATTATGATTCACACTAATAATAACAACCCTGAAAACGGTGAATCGGAGAGTTCTACTAGTGATCTTTGGTGAAATGACAAAGTCCCGCTCTGTTTAAAGTCGCACTGAAACGGACGTTTGAGATCATCTAACTTCCGTAGTTTGACGTATTTCCGACGCAAACAAGCTATGAGGGTGGGACATGCGTTTAGAGGAATTTGATTGGAACATTGACAAGTGGACGGGTTTTAAGAACTTTAGACCGATTCGATAGAAGGATAGCGTTGATTGACGGTTGAACACCGCATGAACTCGCACTTCCTCGTCGCAAATTCGGATATGTTTCTCAGCCCCCAGTTGCTTGAATGCACTAGATATAACTAGGTAACTGTGATATAATGGTATATAGCTTGAATGCACACAGGTCGGAGGGAGGTATTTTGCCACTTGCGACTTGCCACCTCCGACCACAAACGAACGCACCATAAGCCCCCGAAAAACCAAAAGAACTGGTCCTCACCTTCCTCTGAGAGATCCCTGACCTCTGCACGGCCCAGAGCGTGTCGGTCAGCCAGGTGTTGTAGCGCGGGTGCTCTGGCGGGGGTCGGCGCAGGTGCAGCACGGCCGAGCGGTTGGCTCTGGCCGCCAGACGCAGCATCTCCACCAGGCTGCACACCGTCTGGTTCCGGATCCGGCCGCGGTCCCGCCCCGACAGAGACCCGGCAGTCCAGTAGGGGTCGCTCTGGAGCAGGGGGGAGAGAGAGAGGGGGAGAGAGAGAGAGGTGAGGGAGAGAGAGAGAGGGTGAGAGAGAAAGGGAGGGTGAGAGAGAGAGAGGGAGGGTGAGAGAGAGAGAGGGAGGGTGAGAGAGAGGGAGAGAGAGAGAGAGAGAAGTGAGGGAGAGAGAGAGGGAGGGAGGGTGAGGGAGAGAGAGAGAGAGTGAGAGAGGGAGGGTGAGAGAGAGAGGTGAGAGAGAGAGGGAGAGAGGGTGAGAGAGGGAGGTTGAGAGAGAGGTGAGAGAGAGGGAGAGGTGAGAGAGAGAGGGAGAGTGAGAGGGAGGGTGAGAGAGAGAGACAGGGGGAGGGGGAGAGAGAGAGGGAGGGTGAGAGAGAGAGAGGGAGGGTGAGAGAGAGAGAGAGAGAGGGAGAGAGAGAGGTGAGGGAGAGAGGGAGGGAGGGAGGGTGAGAGACAGGGGGAGGGTGAGAGAGAGAGAGGGAGGGTGAGAGAGAGAGAGGGAGAGGTGAGGGAGAGAGAGAGAGGGAGGGTGAGAGAGAGAGAGGGAGAGGTGAGGGAGAGAGAGAGAGGGAGGGTGAGAGAGAGAGAGGGAGAGGTGAGGGAGAGAGAGAGAGGGAGGGTGAGAGAGAGAGAAACTGGACCTTTGATAGATTTTCAAGATTCTTTTTTTCGTCACATGTAATGCACAGTGTACAGTCACTGTGAAATGTTGCTGCCGGCTCCAAGATCATGCTACAGATTAAATTAACACTTATTTACAAGTTACAAAATTACAATTTTACAAATTAACACAAATTTACATAATAGGTATCCTTTCTATAAGTATAAAATTAGCTGGGATGGGATAGATGAGGGTCTGGATGGATTATGTACACGCTATATGGATTTGAATAGATAAATAACCGTGGTGGGGGGGGGCATAGGTGAGTTTTGTACATGCTATAGAGCTATAATAAATTAAATCCCGGGGGGGGGGGGGGGGGGGGTAGAGGTGCATGTTGAGTGGAGGGAGGGTTGGATAAGAGAATGAAACAGACAACGAAAGGGTGAAGTCAGAGGATGTAACTAGAATACGAGAGAAAGAGAGAGAGAAGAGGTACCTCCAAAAACCACCGCCCTGCGTTGAGGGAGCGCAGCTCCGTCCAGTTGAAGAGCGAGGCGTCCTCGAACTGCCTGAGAGGAAAGACCTTGCGGACGTCCGTGGTCCTTCTCAGGGAGCTGTCGCGCATCAGGAAGGGCACCCCGTCCAGACTGGAGGAACGCGACCGAAGACCGACATTAGAACGACTTCCTGCGCATAGCGTCTGTATACCACACTAGGGTTTTACATTTCATGAATGTATCACTTGTCTTAAAACTCTGGACGAATTGCCGGTAAGTCTTTCAAACGTGTTTAGCTAAGTCGTTAGAACGAGATAAACTTAAGAGAACGCCCCTTTTTGGGGCATTCCAACAAAAGTACTGTAAGCAATCTGAGGGGAAAATATTTTTAAAAGTGGACCGTCCCTAAAGATAAGGGGCGTTTCCCCTTGTTCCCTAGCCCTAACATGCTGTGAGCGTTGCTATGGCTTCACTACAAAAAGGCCTGTGTGTCATTGCGAGTTTAACGTAGAGAGCTTATTAATCCTGAGATCGGACACAGTGGAGGGAGAGGCTGTTGGCTGATATCGCAATACTGTTCTGCTTGGGCTCACTTTACAATCCCCTCAGGAACCCTAACCTTTAACCCCAACGATTCATTGAATGGACCATCGTATTCAATTCTTCCCACCACCAACAACAATATTGTAAAGACAGTTCAATTGGCTTGTTGGTAATAATGACAGCGTGACCCAACGCCCTGTGACCTGGTAAAAGGGGAGTGTGAGCAGGGCGTGGCGGGGTACCTGACGGTCACATCCGCCTCCAGGGAACTGACCCCCTGCTGGAGGGCCTTGTTGAAGGACATGAGGGTGTTCTCTGGAGCCAGCTGCAGGAGAGAGGGAGGGAGGGTTCCTGTTACATTTAGGTTATGTCACAACTGATTTGTGGAGACCTGATATTGTGGTTGTTTGAGCTGTTTTCGCTTTGTCACTATGAGGTATTGTGTGTAGATTGATGAGACATAAAATTGTATATAAAATTATTTATATATATAATAATTTGTAAAATTATTTATACATTAGAATAAGGCTGTAATGTAATAAAATGTGTGGGGGGTGGAAGGCGTATGAATACTTTCTGAATGCATTGTATATAACCGTCCACCCACTGACTGACCATGGGCGCTCCCCGTCGGCCAATGACGTCGGGGCGCGGTCTGAGGCCGCTGCGGTCCATGACGCAGGGGGAGGAGATGGCGAGCGGCGTCACGTAGAGCGCCAGCAGGACGCCCAGGTACACCAGCAGCACCGCCGCCTGGACCCCTGGGGAGGGGGGAGGGGGAGGGGTCAGACTACCGGGTCACATTAGGGCTCTGGGCCCCAGTGCGGTTCCTGGACTCGGTGGTCAGCTAGGCCTTTATCACGCACCGCCCTATTGGTCAATTCTGACGTAAGTCGGCGGGGGAACGCGGAAGTCCCCAGTGACTCCGACGTTTAAAGTCCTCTATGAAAATGACACTTAAAGAACGGAAATTGTCAACAGGTAACAGGTAGAATACATCGGAAATACCGAGGTTAACTCATGTTTTTCACTGCACTTACCTCACTACGGCTCGTTCTAACACCTCACTACGGCTCATTCTAGAACCTCACTACGGCTCATTCTAGAACCTCACTACGGCTCATTCTAGAACCTCACTACGGCTCGTTCTAGAACCTCACTACGGCTCGTTCTAGAACCTCACTACGGCTCGTTCTAGAACTTCACTACGGCTCGTTCTAGAACCTCACTACGGCTCGTTCTAGAACCTCACTACGGCTCGTTCTAGAACCTCACTACGGCTCATTCTAGAACCTCACTACGGCTCGTTCTAGAACCTCACTACCGTTCATTCTAACACCTCACTACGGCTCATTCTAGAACCTCACTACGGCTCATTCTAACGCCTCACTAACACTCATTCTAACACCTCACTACGGCTCATTCTAACACCTCACTACGGCTCATTCTAACACCTCACTACGGCTCGTTCTAACACCTCACTACGGCTCGTTCTAACACCTCACTACGGCTCATTCTAACACCTCACTACGGCTCATTCTTACACCTCACTACGGCTCATTCTAACACCTCGCTACGTCGGACCGGCAAGGCGATGACAGCCGTGATATACAGTAGGCGTATACTGTACCGTGACACTAGTGGCACCGACAGCCAAAATCTCACAGCTCCGAGACAACCGATGACCTCACAGCTCAGAGACAACCGATGACATGCAGACTTACTGGATCTTTCTGTGCGGACCACATGTCCAGAGACCAGCCAGCCCAGCGCCGTGACCACGGCAAGACCTCCGATGTGCAGGAACGGCCCTGTGGACTGGGTCACCAAGCAGACGACAACAAAAACCATAAGACTGGCAGTTTGTTCATATGAAAGGGGAGAGAAGAGATTTATTTTGATCCATCTCTTTTTATGTAAAGCACTAAGCACTACTGTACGTTGATTTGTATGATAGGTGCTGTATATATAAAATGACATTGACAAGAGTCTAGTAGGAAGCTGCCCAGACCAGGTGACCAGACTGAGACCAACCTGTAGAGATATGAGGACGATGTCCCACTCGCTCCCCCAGATGTCATCGATGGAGACCACGCCAGAGATGGTGGTGAGCAGAGCAGCCAAAACACCGATCTGTGTTAGCAAAACACACACACACACACACACACTGAGAGAGATTCTCCAGTACACTAAAGTGTTAACAGGTAAGCGCTTTTCGGTCATAAATGATTCAAGGACGTCTGGCAGGGTTTCAGAGTGAAGGTGTACCTTGTGGACCCAGTAGAGATTCAGCTGCTGCCCCAGTGAGATATGAAAAAGAGCTAAGATCTGCAAAGTAAACAGAGCAGCGGCCATTTATTGCACATTCAAATCGAAATCAAATCAAACTTTATTTGTATAGCGTATTTCATACACAGAGGCGACACAATTAGAGGGCAAAGGGTGGTGGGGGGGGACATAGATCTCCTACCCCTACGTTGATCTCAATATAAAAGAGCCCCATGCGCTTCTGTGCAGTTCCCTCACCGTGAGGAAGGTGATGTAGCTGAGGCCGATGGCGGTGGATGTGACGATAGGGACGGTCCCATCCCTCCATACCCCAGAGCGGTTATACAGTAACCTGTGAGAGAGAGGAGACGCAGGAGGCTGGGTGAACCAATCAGAGTGGAGCTCCAGACCACGGCGAGGAATTCTCCCTGGCTATTTGATTAACACGGTGCATCCGGAATGTATTCACATCCCTTCACGTTTTTACACGTTATGTTACAGCCTTATTCCAAAATGGATGAAATTCTTTCTTTTTCCCCTCGAAATTCTACACACAATACCCCATAATGACGAAGTGAAAAAAGTATTTGGGAAATTTTTGCTAATTTTTTAAAGATAAAACAAACATAAAAAAACTCAAACATCACATGTGCCTATGCATTCAAAACCTTTACTCAATACTTTGTTGAAGCTCCTTTGGCAACAATTACAGCCTCAAGTCTTCTTGAATCAATGAATGAATGAATTAATGAATGAATGAATTTAATCCATTTTGGAATGGATGGCTGTAACATAACAAAATGTGGAAAAAGTGAAGGGATATGAATAGTTTTCAGAAGCACTGTAACCCTCCCTCCCATGGACACGTTCATTTACTGTCATTACTCAATTTTAAAAAAAACTAAGCAATTAGAAACATGGAGGGAAAATGTGGGACGTCCAATGAGCTGCAGTGCTACTGAGACACGCCTCCTCACCAGTTGAACTCGTTGTAGTCGTTGTGAGCCTCCAGCCAGAAGTAGGTCCAGAAGAGGAGCAACAGGAAGGAACTGCACAGAACCAGGAACCAGGCACACTCCCACTGAGGAACAAACACACCACATGGTTAGAACCAGGAACCAGGCACACTCCCACTGAGGAACAAACACACCAGTTAGAACCAGGAACCAGGAACCAGGCACACTCCCACTGAGGAACAAATACACCAGTTAGAACCAGGAACCAGGAACCAGGCACACTCCCACTGAGGAACAAATACACCAGTTAGAACCAGGAACCAGGCACACTCCCACTGAGGAACAAACACACCAGTTAGAACCAGGAACCAGGCACACTCCCACTGAGGAACAAACACACCAGACAGTTAGAACCAGGAACCAGGCACACTCCCACTGAGGAACAAACACACCAGTTAGAACCAGGAACCAGGCACACTCCCACTGAGGAACAAACACACCAGACGGTTAGAACCAGGAACCAGGAACCAGTCACACTCCCACTGAGGAACAAACACACCAGTTAGAACCAGGAACCAGGAACCACGCACACTCCCACTGAGGAATAACCACATGAGACCGAGGTTACACCTCAACAGCAGCGATCTGTTTAAATCAACACACACACACACACACACGGTTCATTACAATAACAGGCGGTGAGTAATAATAATCAATCTCTTACAACCGTTACAGGCTCATACTCTATGCAGTCATTCATCTCAACAACAGGCGCATGTATAAATGTGAAACACAGCATTGTACAACTAATGTAGTTCAGGGACGTCTGATTAGCCTCAGCTGGTGCAGAGGGGGGTCAATTCTATCACTCTCACTGTGATGAAACAAGGGGCTGTGTTTAATAGGTCTGATGGTCAGCTGAGGACAGTCCAGGCTAAATCAGGAGGGGAATCTGACACTGGCCTTAGCATCTAACGCACGGTCACTACCGTAAAATTACCGTAATACCTTCAATTAATAGCTAAACTACCGTAATACCTTCAATTAATAGCTAAACTACCGTAATACCTTCAATTAATAGCCTGCCAGCCCGAGTTTTTATTAGACCATTATTACCAGATAAACAAAAACAACACAAAGACCCAGCTTTCTACTGAGACGGGCCTAATAGAGAGAGTCAAAGAGACCCAGCTTTCTACTGAGACAGGCCTGATAGAGAGAGTCAAAGAGACCCAGCTTTCTACTGAGACAGGCCTGATAGAGAGAGTAAAAGAGACTCGACGTCGTTTTGGGATTGAGCAGATTGTCACCCGGGCTGAGGCCTAGAGGTCAGGCCACACAGGCAGCATAGAGAGGCGGAGGAGAGACTGAGGTCCAGTCTGGGATCTCGGTTCTGCTCAGTGCTTCATGGACCATCTGTGGTCTATAAATAGAGTAAGTAAGTAAACTTTATTTATATAGCGCCTTTCACAGCACGAATGCACAGAGCGCTTCACAATACAAATAACACATAACTCTGAAAAGGAAAAGAAAGAGCGACAAACAAAATACAATACAAATACAGGACACTACAACCAGGGGAGGAGTGGGGGGAGGGATTACAACACAGGCAGCCAGCCTCGACAAGCAGCCATACACGCAGGCGCGGCCAATAGCCTGACAGCACTGGACTGTAATGGGGGGGGGGGTGCGGGGGGGGTGGAGTGAGGGAGGTAGGGCAGGGGAGTGGGTGGGGTGCGTGCATGTGATGGTGCGTGTTTGTGGGTGTGTCTTGAGAGGGATGAGGCTAGAGGGATGAGGTACAGGTCGGCGTTAACGCTCTTAACTTTCACACACACACAAACACACGTCGGACGACACGACATTTAGGACCATCCTAATTTGTTTCTGAGAACATTTAGGCGCAGATGTATGCAGCTGCAAATTACGGCTAGTGCATCTGCCCCTGGGCTCTCTAGCGTACGCAAACACAAAGGGTTAACTGAGTATGTATGTGTAGATGTGTATGTGTGTATACACGTGTGTGTCCTGTTCTTCTTGGTCAGCACTTCATTAGTGTCCAGCTCAGTGATTATTGAATTGTTATGGTTTTATATTGTATGTTTTGTTGTTCGTCTTTTACCCTAACCCTGAATTACTCAAACACCAGGGGCAGATTCATTGACTGAATCAGTTCAAATTTACCATTCAAATCATCACCTCCGGCATAAACCAGAAACCAAAACAAACAAATGTTCTCTCAGGCGAGTGTAACCGAGTGATAAAGTGTCCTTGTGAGTCCCAGGTAGTGGTAGCAAGTGGTTGGTTAAACTCACTCCTCAAAGGAGCTCTAACAGTCCCTCCTATTGGCGCAAATGTTAGCAGAAACCAAAACGAATGCACCTATTTATCTGACTGTAGATAAGATGTCTGCCTACCTGCCTGTCTGTCTTCCTGTCTGTCTTCCTGTCTGTCTATCTGTCTGTCTGTCTGTCTGTCTTGGGGTGTGTTGCGTTGCGTTGCGTTGCTGTTGTGATGAGGTGTGATGTGTCTTGTGTGCTGTGGTGAGGTGTGTTGTATTGTGTGTTGTGTGTTGTGTTGCGTTGTGGTGTGTTGTATTGTGTGTCACTGCAGTGTGGTTGTGGTGTGTTGTGTTGTATTGCGTGTTGTGTTGTGTGTTGTGTTGAGTTGTGTGTTGTGTTGTGTGTTGTATTGCGTGTTGTGTTGTGTGTTGTGTTGTGTGTTGTGTGTTGTGTTGTGTGTTGTGTGTTGTGTTGCGTGTTGTATTGTGTGTTGTGTTGTGTGTTGTGTTGTGTGTTGTGTGTTGTATTGTGTGTTGTGTTGTGCATGCAGAGGTCTGACTTGTTTTCTCTCCCATCAGAATGAGGCAAATGGAAAATTGCTCAATTATTCCTGAGCTGTGGTCAGGGTTAGATCAGTGTGTTAGGGTTAGGTCAGTGTGTTAGGGTTAGATCAGTGGGGTAGGGTGAGGTCAGTGTGTTAGGGTTAGGTCAGTGTGTTAGGGTTAGTCAGTGTGTTAGGGTTAGTCAGTGTGTTAGGGTGAGGTCAGTGTGTTAGGGTTAGGTCAGTGTGTTAGGGTTAGTCAGGGTGTTAAGGTTAGGTCAGTGTGTTAGGGTAAGTCAGTGTGTTAGGGTTAGTCAGGGTGTTAAGGTTAGGTCAGTGTGTTAGGGTAAGTCAGTGTGTTAGGGTTAGTCAGTGTGTTAGGGTTAGTCAGGGTGTTAAGGTTATGTCAGTGTGTTAGGGTTAGGTCAGTGTGTTAGGGTTAGATCAGTGTGTTAGGGTTAGGTCAGTGTGTTAGGGTTAGGTCAGTGTGTTAGGGTTAGGTCAGGGTGTTAGGGTTAGGTCAGTGTGTTAGGGTTAGATCAGTGTGTTAGGGTTAGGTCAGTGTGTTAGGGTTAGGTCAGTGTGTTAGAGTTAGGTCAGTGTGTTAGGGTTAGTCAGGGTGTTAGGGTTAGTCAGGGTGTTAGGGTTAGTCAGTGTGTTAGGGTTAGGTTTCAGCGCAGCTCCTCAGGACTCTAGGGCAGAGTGGCAAGAACATATTAACCTACTATAACCCTAACCCTAACACACTGACCTAACCCTAACACACTGATCTAACCCTAACACACTGATCTAACCCTAACACACTGATCTAACCCTAACACACTGACCTAACTCTAACCCTAACACACTAACCTAACCCTAACACAATGACCTAACCCTAACACACTGACCTAACTCTAACCCTAACACACTGACCTAACCCTAACACACTGACCTAACCCTAACACACTGACCTAACCCTAACCCTAACACACTGACCTAACCCTAACACACTGACCTGTATATCGCCACACACTGCTGTCTCCTGTACAGTGATCAAATACTGTAATCCAGGTCTAACACAGAGGACTGTAGAGTAAGATATGAAGTCCTCTAACACTTGGCAAGGCATAGTGACCTTCCCTGACCTCTGCCTGTCTGTGTAAGTCAGACATCATATGAATTTACGAGGTTGACTGTTGTTAGCTCCCATCTGACCTAACCCTAACACACTGACCTAACCCTAACACACTGACCTAACCCTAACACCCTGACTAACCCTAACACACTGACCTAACCCTAACACACTGACCTAACCCTAACACACTGACCTAACCCTAACACACTGACCTAACCCTAACACCCTGACTAACCCTAACACACTGACCTAACCCTAACACACTGACCTAACCCTAACACACTGACCTAACCCTAACACACTGACCTAACTCTAACCCTAACACACTAACCTAACCCTAACACACTGATCTATCCCTAACCCACCGACCTACTGTAACCCTAACACACTACCCTAACCCTAATCCTATGTCTGTGTAAGTCAGGCATCATATGAATTTACGAGGTTGACTGTTGTTAGCCCCCATCACCCCCCCCCCCCCCCCCCCCCCGATCAGGTGACTTTGTTTCTGTCACGTGTCCTTTGTGTTCAACATCTACAGGTGTTAGGTCTCCTAAGCAGTCAGGTGACTGTGTTTCTGTCGCATGTCATTTGTGTGTGTCTTGTCTCCTGTCTGTGTCTGGTTTACACACAGAGCTCTCCCCAAACCACAATTTCACTAGCAAATGCATGTAAAACCAGCCCGTGCTCAAATGACAGACATTCTTCCGTAAACAAGCTACTGGACTGCTGTTTTTAAGGCAGAGCATACACTGATTCACATCCTGGACTTTTTCTAGGTCTGCGTACACACACGACACGACACACACAAAGACAGGGTAACTTGATGGAGTGTTAATCTCCGTGTTGGTTAGTCACGTTTGTCATTGGAATGCACTAGTGACATGACGAAGGCTCTTAGCCGAAATGCGTCAATGTTCTGTGTTTACTGGCTGGAATAAATGAGACGAATTCTATTTTAATTTAACGTGTGCTGCTCTGTTTGTTCTTTTCTATAGACAGCCTTGCTTGATGTACAGTGAGTAATATTAGCAGAGAACCGACAAACATTCACGTTGTCATCGTTTTCCTGTCGTGTTTTTCTCCTCACCGCCGAGCTGTCGTCATGGGAACGCTGGTAGCGTTTCCAGCGGCAACCGTAGACCCCGGTGACGAAGGACAAGCATGGCTGTTTCTCGTAGACCTGTAAGGGTTGGTGCTTCACCATGCTCCCTCCACCGCGGCCGCCCGCCGGCACGCTGGCATCCCACTCTGGACCCGGACCCCTGGGGGAGAGAGGGGAAGCAAAAATAAAGAAATATATATATAAAAAATAATGTCATAATTTTTTTTTTTTTTTTTTTGAAAATAATGTAATAAAAAAAAAAATTTTTTTAAGTAATGTAATAAAATTAAATAAAGTTTTTAAGTAATGTAATACTTTTTTTTTTCTTTTTTTTTTTTTTAAGTAATGTAATAAAAAAAATCTTAATGAAACTTTATTTACATCGCCAATTTCACACACAGAGGCAACACAATGCCCTTTACAGAGAGAAAAGGGGGGATGTACATAGATCCTACCCCTAATTTTCCAGAGGGAAGAAAAAAAAAAACAGTCCACCCCTTGTATGGTCAGCATTGGTCAGTATCAGACGATCAAGATAATCTACTGGCTAAACTGGAGACATGCGAGATTATCCTGAACAGAGGGTTGACGATTCAGAAGACTGAAGTTGGTTATTTCAAGTGTTTGTACAAGACACTCAACTATACTTCTCCAGAACAGAACCTTCTGGAAGTCCAGTGAGTCCCTCTGAACATGAAGGTGATTAGGCTACTTCATATCTTACTCAAGACTCCAGGGGTCACCAATCAACAGTTATATAGATGCCTCCATCCTGTGACCAGAGGGAGCCAGGGGCAGTTACAGTACACAAACAACGCCGAAGCATTTATAAACTACAAACGTGAAAGAAATTAGAGATTTGCTCCTAGAAAAGTGAAAGAAATCATTTGCTCCTGACCTGGCAGAGACGTCTGGTCAAAGTGTTCTCACTGATGTACTGTAGGATACATTGTCAAGTCAAACTGGTCAGAAGTGGTTCCTTCCTGTTTTTCTGCTTTCTTTGGAGAACAATTCAACAAGATCTGTGACCAGAATTTAAATCTACAGAGCAGGAATTGGTGAATTTGACTTGTTTTGAATGTGATGATTTTGTGTGGTTGCTCTCTGATACATGGGACCCAGTTTACAGAATTATGGTTCGAGATGTCCTACAGAACTACTCAGAACTGGATGCACTTTCCCTAAACACAACTCCACACTCGCTTACATGGAAATGTAGATGTAATGTACAATAAATACAATAGATATTTCATTTTGTGTAATGGATCTAGAATACATGAAGGTTTTTGAATTAAATAAATTATTGAGCTTTTTCACAATATTCAATTTTTTGAGATGCACCTGCACAATGCTAATGATACAAGAGCAAGAGAGATATAATCGACCTAACACACATTTACAAACTTTTTTGACAGGTTTCTAACAATTCCCCGAGCCTCTATGTATCACTGGTGCCATCCCTCTGCAAAAAAACAAACTGTTTCACCATCGTCCCCATCCACTCATCCAAGGGCTTAATCACACTCATTATTACTGACACACTTGTTTCATACTCTGTCATTTTGTTTTCTGTGCTGATGTCCGTGCCTGTCATGTTCTGTACCATATTGTGCTGCTTCCTGTTTTGTTGTTGTTTATTTGTTGTTTGCGTTGTCCTGATACCATGGTATGTGTTTATGATGCTGTGCTCTCTGTCATATGTGCTGTTGCCATGCTGTGTTGTCTAAGGACTTTCCTTATGGGTTAGGGGTTAGGGAGGGGTTGTTCTAAGGACTTTCCTTATGGGTTAGGGGTTAGGGAGGGGTCGTTCTAAGGTCTTTCCTTATGGGTTAGGGAGGGCTCGTTCTAAGGAATTTCCTTATGGGTTAGGGAGGGCTCGTTCTAAGGAATTTCCTTATGGGTTAGGGAGGGCTCGTTCTAAGGAATTTCCTTATGGGTTAGGGAGGGCTCGTTCTAAGGACGTTCCTTATGGGTTAGGGGTTAGGGAGAGGTCGTTCTAGGACTTTCCTTATGGTTTAGGGGTTAGGGAGGGGTCGTTCTAGGACTTTCCTTATGGTTTAGGGGTTAGGGAGGGGTCGTTCTAGGACTGTCCTTATGGGTTAGGGGTTAGGGAGAGGTCGTTCTAGGACTTTCCTTATGGTTTAGGGGTTAGGGAGGGGTCGTTCTAGGACTGTCCTTATGGGTTAGGGCGGGTTGAGTCAAAGGTCTTTCCTTATGGGTTAGGGGCTAGGGAGGGGTTGGGTCAAAGGTCTTTCCTTATGGGTTATGGGTTAGGGAGGGTTGGGTCAAAGGTCTTTGGGTTAGGGGTTAGGGAGGGTTGGGTCAAAGGTCTTTCCTTATGGGTTAGGGGTTAGGGAGCGGTCGTTATAGGACCTTCCTTATGGGTTAGGGGTTAGGGCGGGTTGGGTCAAAGGTCTTTCCTTATGGGTTAGGGGTTAGGGAGGGGGCTTTCCTTATGGGTTAGGGGTTAGGGAGGGTTGGGTCAAAGGTCTTTCCTTATGGGTTAGGGGTTAGGGAGCGGTCGTTATAGGTCTTTCCTTATGGGTTAGGGGTTAGGGAGGGCTCGTTCTAAGGTCTTTCCTTATGGGTTAGGGGTTAGGGAGGGTTGGGTCAAAGGTCTTTCCTTATGGGTTAGGGGTTAGGGAGGGTTGGGTCAAAGGTCTTTCCTTATGGGTTAGGGGTTAGGGAGGGGTTGTTCTAAGGTCTTTTCTCGTGTCGTTTGTGGCGTCTCTTCTTTTTGGTGATATGCTTGTTTCCTGTGTTTGTTACTGTTATTCTTGCCTGCTGTTTATCTGCTGCTCCTGTCCTTGTGTGTCTGCGTTGGTCGGTTCTGTCCTCCATGTTATTGTTTTATTGTGATCCCAGACCCGTCTATACAGACGCTTTGAGCCTCTTGCCGGGTCGTTGTTGTAAATAAGAATGTGTTCATAAGTGACTTGCTTGGGTAAACAGAGGTTCAATGAAAATAAAATAAATAGTGTCACTTACTGCCAGGCTCCTCTGTCAGTCATTTATTCATGAAAGTTATATGTTAGTTGTTAGTTATATATGAAAGTTATATGTTATATGAAAGTTATTCAGGCCCTGATCCCTTAGTGGTATTCAAACCACAATAAAGTTCTCATTAAAACTGTGGAGTCAAATGAGGACATTAACTAGGGCAACAGCCGCTGTTCAAACCAGTTGAGTTTAGGCACAGCCAGGCCTGTCAATCATCTGAGCTGTCTAGTCCTAGGACTAGCTTTGAGAGCTATCTGCTGACCGTCTAGTCCTAGGACTAGCTTTGAGAACTACTGTATCTGCTGACCGTCTAGTCCTAGGACTAGCTTTGAGAGCTATCTGCTGACTGTCTAGCCCTAAGACTAGCTTTGAGAGCTACTGTATCTGCTGACCGTCTAGTCCTAGGACTAGCTTTGAGAGCTACTGTATCTGCTGACCGTCTAGTCCTAGGACTAGCTTTGAGAGCTACTGTATCTGCTGACCGTCTAGTCCTAGGACTAGCTTTGAGAACTACCGTATCTGCTGACCGTCTAGTCCTAGGACTAGCTTTGAGAGCTATCTGCTGACTGTCTAGCCCTAGGACTAGCTTTGAGAGCTACTGTATCTGCTGACCGTCTAGTCCTAGGACTAGCTTTGAGAGCTACTGTATCTGCTGACCGTCTAGTCCTAGGACTAGCTTTGAGAGCTACTGTATCTGCTGACCGTCTAGTCCTAGGACTAGCTTTGAGAACTACCGTATCTGCTGACCGTCTAGTCCTAGGACTAGCTTTGAGAGCTACTGTATCTGCTGACCGTCTAGTCCTAGGACTAGCTTTGAGAACTACTGTGTCTGCTGACCATCTAGTCCTAGGACTAGCTTTGAGAGCTATCTGCTGACCGTCTAGTCCTAGGACTAGCTTTGAGAGCTATCTGCTGACCATCTAGTCCTAGGACTAGCTTTAAGAGCTATCTGCTGATCGTGCGTCTTATTCTGTGTGACTTTCTGTTGAGAAATGTCTGGATGAGGAAGCCTACTCTCTAGTAACAGCTGTTTACTCTCCTCTCTTGCCCTGCGTCTGGTCAGCCATATACAGTCAGACAGGTGTCACTATTTATTCAGTTAAGGATAATTAAGACTAAATATTGTGAGATAATTAGCCCAGTGATGTAATCTATCCAAGACAGGGCCACATATAGATAGAGCTGATCACTGTTTTTATGCCCCACATATCTGGAACAAACTTCCAGAAAACAGCAGGTCTGCTGCAACTCTTGGTTCTTTTAAAACAAGCCTGAAGACTTTTCTTTTTGCCACTGCTTTCTAAGAGGAGTTATGTTTATCAGTATACTGCACTGTAATTTTTATTCCTGTATTCTATTTGTCCTGCTTTTTGTTTTAAATGTCTATAATGTCTTGCTTTTTGTTTGAATGCTTTTAATGTCTCATGTAAAGCACCTTGAATTTCCCTGTGGCTGAAATGTGCTATATAAATAAACTTGCCTTGCCTTGTTTTTCATACATTCCTGTTTTATGCTAACAAGATGCAAGGGCAAGGTGACATGGTTACCTTAAATTAACTAATGGTTGGCCATTGCTTCAGTTTGCAGGAAATGTTAACTATTAATTCTGTCCCCAATGTGTTCCTCTCCTGTCCCTCTGATAGTGGGCCATAGACGTGGAGATGCATGTCCCTGTAGATGCTCTGGGTTTGGTGGGCAGCGTGTAAAATGATTACTAAGCTGTGGTTAAGTGGAATTGCTGCATTCAACAGTGATTGTGCTGAAAGATTGTGTTGGTCACATTTAGTTTCTGTTGTGGCAGGGTTGAAGTGACACATCATTCCCATATATAACCTCACGTAAATCACTTAGAGTTCAATGTGACGTGAGGTTAAAAGGCTTGTGATTTTCTCTTTATACCAGACTGACTCATGTCTTTATACCAGACTGACTCCTTTCTTCACCGTTGCCATAGTGAACACTTTGTCCACCCCCCACCACCTTTCGTAAATAGTCTTTAATAGCAGACAACAGCAGACATATTGGTCAATTTCCCTAACCACCCATACAATGCCTTATTCAATAGCTTCCCTTTACTCCTCCAGTAGGCTAGTTCTATCAAATATGGGTCTTCTTGTTGAAAATCTGATTGAAAAGACACAACAAATAACACCTGGTAGCTGCTCCTATGTCGATGTATCTCTGTCTACCTATCAGACCTTCTCATCGGCCTGTCCTCACTGTTGAAGATGGACAGACATGCGATATTCAACTGTCCATAATTCCATCAAACTGATCCTGGTAAACAAGCCTCTGGAAGTGACAGAAGCGATCTGATAGCTACGCAGACTATTTGAGTTAATCCGATTAATTAGGCTACGCACAAATACTCACCACAACCTTCACGACTGGGTATCTTCTAAACAGCAACGATGTCAAAGTGGTCGGACAAAGTCATTGTTACAGTCCCATTTATGAACAAAATTAGTCCTCTTTTCAGAGTTGAGAGTTCCCTGCAAGTTCAGAATGGATCGAGAAAAAGTTTGCGGTCTCAGTAGGTAGAATACACTGGTAAATCATCTAATAAACAGAAGAAACTAGGCCTTCTCTCGCGAATAGCGGGACAGGTTGTCACTGCTGTGTGTTCAGAGTTGGGTTTTCCTAAAATAACCACAAAAATGCTCAAAGGATTACAACTCGCCGAGGTTTACAGTTCGCGGAATTGGAGAGAAGCTTAATCCGCCAGGGTGTGGGTGGAGCCGCCGTGCGTCCTGACCAGATCCTGACCAGATCCAGACCAGATCCTGACCCACCGTGGTGAGTGGACGTATAGGTACGACTGACCCTCTTTCTGGGCTTCTCTTGACAATGTCTTGCTTTTTGTTTTAATGCTTTTAATGTCTCATGTAAAGCACCTTGAATTGCCCTGTGGCTGAAATGTGCTATATAAATAAACTTGCCTTGCCTTGACAAGTACATGTAAATAAAGTAAAATAACCGATAATATCCCCGTCACCTACAATGAAACAACATTTCATTTTAGCTTTTAGATTGGAGAAATGCAATGACAGCTGTATCCTTTATTACATTTCATGATGCCCATCTTTGTAGCCTACATTTCTGACAGCCCGTTTGTGAAAATGTAGACGGAACCAAGCTCTAGATAGAGGCCCTGCTATGGAACCAAGCTCCAGATAGAGGCCCTGCTATCACCAATCCACAACACGCGCCAGAGGGACATCCGGAGGTCTATTCCCGGCGCTGCAGTCAAAGATTAACTCGTGGCTTGGGGGGATGATTGCGTCAAATCCCTCTAATCTTGTGCAACCTACCAGTGGAGTTAATTACCTTCAGCACGGGTGACCAGATGGATTATAGGTGTAATAGTTGTTTACAGGTTGTGAGTAAATAATATACTATGTTTAAGATGGTGGCTCGTCTGTGAGTTAGGCCTTTGGGACTAGGAGAGGACACCTGCCAGATTTATATCCAACTGGAAATATCCATGTTTTAAAACCCAAGATATTCCGTTATAATGACTGAAAAGACTATCTGCAGTAAAACACGACCAGAGACTCAACATCATGAAGTGCACACACGCAGATGACTCTTTTCTTGAATACACCTTAAATACTTGATAGCAGCGGGAAGTCCAATAAGCTATAGACTAGGCCTACACCCCCAATGTGGTAAATTCAGGATAAATGCTAATATGACCCAAGATCTGGATCTAAAGGCAATCCCACTGTCACTTCTCGACATGGCTCAAATTTCTGAGAAACTTTACCTTTTATCCACTAGAGGGCGCCATTGCCTTGCAGCTCACTGTCTCACTAAAGCGTTTTCGTATTGACGCTCACAGGGCATACTGTACATATGGGCATATGCCTATTACTGTACAGGTCACATCCACGGTGTTTCTATAAGTACACATACCAATTAAATTACTTTAAATTATCATGTAGCAAGGTGTAAAAACCATGTTTCTATTTAGTAATTCCAGTGTTATTATTATAAAGGCATAGTGATTTTTTGTATATTGAATATGCATTATAATTTGTCTCATTCAAAGGTAAGTGAAAATCTTTTATTTCATTTTTGTTGTTGATAGGTCAACAGAAGTAACACAGGAACACACATTACTACATGCAACCTCCCTCTAAGCCTAACACAGTAAACAGGAAACACATCACATCAACAGCATACTGTGCAATCACTGAAAGAGAAGAACAGGAAACAAATATATACCCCATGCCATCACTGACAGAGAAGAACAGCCACTCACCGATCCCTCTTCCTGTTTCACAGTAAAGAGAGGGTGTTCTGAATAGAGAAGTTGTAAATATTGTGTTGTGTAAATATGAATATGAGTTGTAAATATGTAAATATGTTACGACTGTATGTGACGTAAGGGTTTTGCCACCGTAGTGGTCGGCGCTTATCAGAATCAGGATCAGAATATATTATAAGTTTGATTATGAATGAAATTAATATTCTAGAAATGCTGGGGTTAGCAATGATCTAGCTACTGTCACATGCAGTACTGTAGTTGTGGCATACCTTCATGTGACAGATTAAAATGTGTTGTGTGGAATATGATAACTGAAACCATGTCTTTGGCACATTTTCCCATGAATCTTTCTCTGCTTCCTGTCTCCACCCATTGTTTACACACAACATTTGGATTAGGGATCAGGCTAGGCAACGACAGGAAGTTGTATTTGGAATCAGGCTAGGCAACGACAGGAAGTTGTATTTGGAATCAGGCAAGGCAACAACAGGAAGTTGTTTTTGGGATCAGGCTAGGCAATGACAGGAAGTTGTATTTGGAATCAGGCTAGGCAACAACAGGAAGTTGTATTTGGAATCAGGCTAGGCAACGACAGGAAGTTATATTTGGGATCAGGCAACGACAGGAAGTTGTATTTGGAATCAGGCTAGGCAACGACAGGAAGTTGTATTTGGGATCAGGCAACGACAGGAAGTTGTATTTGGAATCAGGCTAGGCAACGACAGGAAGTTGTATTTGGAATCAGGCTAGGCAACGACAGGAAGTTGTATTTGGAATCAGGCTAGGCAACGACAGGAAGTTGTATTTGGGATCAGGCAACGACAGGAAGTTGTATTTGGAATCAGGCTAGGCAACGACAGGAAGTTGTATTTGGAATCAGGCTAGGCAACGACAGGAAGTTGTATTTGGAATCAGGCTAGGCAACGACAGGAAGTTATATTTGGGATCAGGCAACGACAGGAAGTTGTATTTGGAATCAGGCTAGGTAACGACAGGAAGTTGTATTTGGGATCAGGCAACGACAGGAAGTTGTATTTGGAATCAGGCTAGGCAACGACAGGAAGTTGTATTTGGAATCAGGCTAGGCAACGACAGGAAGTTGTATTTGGGATCAGGCTAGGCAGCGACAGGAAGTTGGATACACAGAGAGAGACGGATGGACATACTTCTTTACTGGTCGTGTTTCCTACAGTCTGTTGACAGTATTCCCATGCTGCTAGTGTTATTATTTTTATATGCATTTTACACTGAGCTGCAAAGAGAATATAAGAAAATTGTCTATAATGACAAGGCTATATGACCCTGTTAAGAAAGCTGCCCAGATAGCAAGCGGATCTGGGCCATATATGGGCCGGAACTAAACCACAAGGGCCAGATCTGGAGCAAGACACTGAACCCCAGAAACGCTTAGGTGTAGTACTGTCACCTCATAGAATAGTCTCCAGGCCTTTCTGTGTGGAATTTGCTTGTTCTCCCCATGTTCTCAAGGGTTCCTCACAAGAACCCAATACGAATAACATGCCGAGGAATAGATGCTCTTCAGTCCGGTCCCTGACCAGGAGATGGACTGAGCACTTGGTGCCACTGCTCCTGGCTCCCCCTGGGCAGTTTGGATGGGAGAAATGTAGGGACCACCGAAGATGTGTGTGTGTGTGTGTGTGTGTGTGTGTGTGTGTGTGTGTGTTGTGTGTGCTGTGTCACCCTCACTCATGTGTGCTTGTGTGTGTGTCACGTGTGGCCAAATAAAGACCCCTCGAGGTCCAGAAGATGTATTCTGTGTGTGTGTGTGTGTGTGTGTGTGTGTGTGTGATAACTTAATTCATTTGCAGGGCAAGTTGCCTGCAAGAGTGACAAAAGCTACATACTAAGCGAAACCAATGGTGACTCGAGGCTATAGATCAAGCCAGCCCAACCTCCTGAGACAGGAAGCAGACGAGGATATCTGTTGTGTTCTCCCACAGGCACTAAACATGTTGCTTAGGGCTGTCTGCTTGGTGTGGCTCATGGCTTTTAAAACACATTTGAGTTTTTGCTGCACCACAGCTGCTGAATAGTGTCATGTGACCTAATTTCAAGCACAGTGTCACAAATTCCTTCTCACTAAACACTAGGCTATTGTGACATGTTGGCCAGGGCTAGACAGAGCTGGTCAGGGCTAGGCTAGGCAGGGCTGGTCAGGGCTAGGCAGAGCTGGTCAGGGCTAGGATGGGCTAGGCAGGGCTGGTCAGGGCTAGGCAGGGCTGGTCAGGGCTAGGCTAGGCAGGGCTGGTCAGGGCTAGGCTAGGCAGAGCTGGTCAGGGCTAGGCTCGGCAGAGCTGGTCAGGGCTAGGCAGGGCTGGTCAGGGCTAGGCTAGGCAGAGCTGGTCAGGGCTAGGCTAGGCAGAGCTGGTCAGGGCTAGGCAGGGCTGGTCAGGGCTAGGCAGAGCTTGTCAGGGCTGGTCAGGGCTAGGCTAGGCAGGGCTGGTCAGGGCTAGGCAGGGCTGGTCAGAGCTAGGTAAGGCTGTAGGCAGGGCTAGGCAGTGCTAGACAGGGCTGGGCTAGGATGAGCTAGGTACGGCCAGGCAGGGGGGCTCTTTATCCTGTCCCACATCTCCTGCTATCCGTGTGTGTGACAGAACAGCAGACGTGGCAGACTGGAAGAGCGTGAGAAGAGAGAGAGATGACAATAAAACAGACAGCGAACTGACAACGGCATCCGGTGCAACATGTCCACTTCAAAACTGTTCAGACCTCCCCTGTAGTAGGGTGTCAACCACCCTAATGTCTGTCAGTGATTCACACTACTATATATTATGGAAAATAGTCTTGGTTGTACAGAATGGTGCGAAGTGATGTCATGTGAGAATGCAGATATTTTATAATGGATACTTAGATACAGTAATACCCATTAAAAAAATATAATGGCTATAATGGATAATAGCCCGTGTCTGTGGGTCTCTCTGTGGCTTTAGGACCTGGGGAGAGCGGGTCCGCCCCAGATCCAGTAACAGGATACCGTGGGAGGATCCAGCCGGTTAACTGAGCAGAAAAATCACTGCCCCCCACCGAAACACTCCTTTATCCAACTTTAAGGATTTTACTCTGCACGGTTTGCAGGGCAGCTGAAGGGCCTGCGCCCATCCGAGGGAAACTTCTAGAAGAACCGGATAAGGTGAGGACCAGAGGGGAGAGAGGGGGAGGGTGTGTTCGCTGGACAGTGCTAATGGGAGTAAAACTGGCAGGAATGTGAGAAGTGTCTTTTAGCTGGATGTTGTAGAGGAGACAGGGAATCCTTGCGTAATGCATATGAGTGCTGGTCAGATAAGTTTGAGCCACAAAAATGTTCTCACAAATGCTCACAAAACTAAAATTAAACTGCATATCAAACTTAAAAAATGGATTAGATTGATACTGGTGATCCCTACCTACCCTAACCCTAGCCCTATATCTCCTGAATAGTGGTTCAACCCAGCAACAGCCTGTTTCTGCTACACTTTTTGTCACTTTTTATTACACCCTTTCCTCTTTTCTTGGTTAGGTTCGAAGGGAACTCTTTAGTGGTGATGTGGTGGGCAAATTAAATTTAACAGTTAGTTTCCTTTGAAGAGTTTTTAACAGAAAACCTAAGCAGAATCTTCACCATCTAAACTTTTTAGTGCTGATTTGGGAATGTGATGTCCAGTGAGATCTTGAATTCATACGTGACAGGATGTCTCCTAATAATGGCATATAAGGAAATGTTGCTCTTCAATCCGGTTCCTTCTGAAACGCAGAACAGTCCATAGAAGAGAGAAATAGGCTTCAGAAGTGAACGATTTGAATCTTCACATTTTTGTAGATGTGAATTCTTGTCCCAGGGCACATACCATCCTTGAGGTTGGCTGAGGTTTTGAGCCTGTGGGCCTGTTACTACTTGTCTGCTGGGTTATCTCGAGAGCAGACTTCTAGATTAAAAACAAAACAAAACTCTTATAAGAGTAGTTACCGTAAAATGTATAAGAGTAGTTACAGTACCAAGTGTAATCAAATGCTTGATTTAGACCTCTTCGTTGAGTAACAGTGCATTTTTCATTCTGCATTAATGACACATATCTATTGCTAAAGAGTGAGCAACTCAGTCTGAATTTAGCTCCTGTATTGGCTGAGATGTCCTCCTCACAGCTGCCGACGTGGCGGTTATGTGTCTGGTTTGGGTCTACTTGGACTTGGAGACTCTCCATTGGCATGGCAAGCTCTGCTCCTCTAAGTTCAACTCTATAATTACATTACATACTGCAGATTAAAAGCTCCCTGTAGCCCTGAAAGGCATGTTTTACTGCATCGAGGGAAATCTTTGAAGCACTATCAAGTAGAAAAAAATAATATTTGAAGCACTATCAGGTTTTTTGAAGCAGGCCAGGAAAAGTGCTTCCAATCAAGCTTGTCTGCTGTCCTACATCATCATTTCACAATGTCATCATCATTAAAAAGCCCTCCTTTCAGGTGTTCAAGTCATCTAATGATCCTTGCCTCCATGTCACCTCTCAGATCTCCGCACGTCCGAAGGACACCATGTGGGTGACAAACCTGGCAACCCTGCTCCTGCTGGCCGCGGCGGCCTCCGCCGCCACCACGGCCTCGGCGGACAAGGTCCTCAGCAGCCACGCCGCCATCCTGGCCAACAGCAGCGCCAGCCTGGGCTTCAGCCTGTACCGCACCATGGCCAAGGAGAAGGGGACGGAGAACATCCTCATCTCCCCGGTGGTGGTGGCCTCGTCCCTGGGCCTGGTGGCCCTCGGGGGCAAGGCCACCACGGCCTCTCAGGTCCGGACCGTGCTGAACGCCGGCAAGGTGAAGGACGAGCAGCTGCACGCCGGTCTGGCCGAGCTCCTGGCGGAGGTGAGCGACCCCGCCGCCCGCAACGTCACCTGGAAGATCGGCAACCGTCTCTACGGACCTAGCTCGGTCAACTTCGCCGCCGCCTTCGTCAAGAGCAGCAAGAAGCTCTACAACTGCGACCACTCCAAGATCAACTTCCGGGACAAGAAGAGCGCCGTGAAGTCCATCAACGAGTGGGCGGCCAAGTCGACCGACGGCAAACTGCCAGAGGTCACGAAGGATGTGGAGAAGACTGATGGAGCGATGATTGTCAACGCCATGTTCTTCAAACGTAAGTTCGCTTGAATACAACTTTTTGAAGATGTTATTGTCCCTTTTTTGGGATAGTCTAATCCCAAACCCATGTTATTCTTTTCTGAACAGCTCATTGGGATGAGGAGTTCCATAACAAGATGGTGGACGACCGCGGTTTCCTTGTGTCCCGCTCTTTCACCGTGTCAGTTCCCATGATGCACCGCACAGGTGAGTCACTCTAGAGCTGCGGTCATAATGCACTAGGCTGCTCAATTCAAATGCACCACAGGAAATGATGTGTAAAGGTCTTACCTCAACACTGGTGTGTGTGTGTGTGTGTGTGTATGTGTGCGTGTGTGTGTGTGTGTGTGTGTGTGTGCATGTGCGTGTGCGCGTGTGTGTGTGCGTGTGCGTGCGTGTGTGTGTGCGTGTGTGTGTGTGTGTGCGTGTGTGCGTGCGTGTGTTCACAGGTCTCTATGACTTCCTCGAGGACAAGGTGAACAAGCTGTTTGTCCTGAGCATGCCTCTGGCCCATAAGAAGTCCAGCCTGGTGCTGATCATGCCCTACCAGGTGGAGCCCCTGGACAGACTGGAGAAGCTCCTGACCAAGAAGCAGCTGGACGCCTGGATGAGCAAGATGGAGAAAACAGCTGTGGCCGTGTCACTGCCCAAAGTTAGCATGGAAGTTAGCCACAACCTGCAGGTACATATCAACTGTTCCAGTTCCAGTCAATGGCAAAAGACAGTAAAATAATGCAGTTTATTTGATAGAAGTTAGATTCAAGATTCAAGAGCTGTTTATTAGCCATGTGGTTCACACATACTAGGAATTTGACCAGGGTTAAGGCATACGCTGTTGCACACGACATAGGACAGGGTATAGAACTGGAGATAAGTTCACATTAGGAAGTAAGAAAAAATATATCTCCTTTTCCCCCAAACATCATATATGCCGTTTGGTTTTCCAAAGGGTTTCCACAGCATTAAGACTTTGCTTTCTTCTCATTTTAGAAGCACCTCGGTGGGCTGGGTCTGACTGAGGCCGTGGACAAAACCAAGGCCGACTTGTCCAACATCTCCGGGAAGAAGGACCTGTACCTGGCCAACATGTTCCACGCTTCCGCCATGGAGTGGGACACCGACGGGAACCCCATGGACACAAGTATCTTCAGCACGGACAAGATGAAGAACCCCAAGCTCTTCTACGCCGACCATCCGTTCGTCTTCCTGGTGAAGGACGTCAAAACCAACTCCATCCTCTTCATGGGCAGGTTGGTCCGGCCAAAGGGAGAAAAGATGAGAGATGAATTATAACCCTGAGATTTGAACCTTAGGTTTAGTGAGATTTGAAATTTTAGGTTAAACGTTCCATATGCGAGCACATTTGTGTGTATTTTTTCTACGCAGCGCATTGGAAGCATAGAGTGTTGGAAAATGAATTGTACTTTGAGGTGTTATACGTACATGATGCCAACGTTTTGTGCCTGTTGTTGACAATGCGTGATTTATGTGTGTATTTTGCCCTCGGTTATAGTAAACAAAGAATTGTGTGTAAACAACAACTACTCCACTTTGGGGTCACCATCACCAAGTGGCGTGTTTGACTATTTAATGGCAGATCACAGAATCATCACCAAGTGGCCTGTTTGACTATTTAATGGCAGATCAGATCACAGAATCATCACCAAGTGGCCTGTTTGACTATTTAATGGCAGATCACAGAATCGTCTGCATACTTACATTAAGTAGGACCTCTCAGATTATTGCCTTACATTAAAAATCTGCATTCCTCTCAGGGTCTCCTTGCCTGATGCTCTGCTTCCTGTGTGTGTCCGTCTCTATAGTTCTGATTTGAGCTTGTGAATTAAGCGTGGGTTCTAATATCTTTAATGTTTAAAGTCAAATGATTTTTCACAAGCTTTTTGCAAACCAATCTGGTGCTATTGTAAGCTCCCTCTCCTTTTGAAACACATTCCTCTGCTACGGGCGAGCGTGTCTGTCTGGCATGTTACTGACCCAAACTGAAAGTTCTGCTATGCACTAGTTCTCTAACCGCTGAGGGAGGGGCCATATTCTGACTATTCAGCCTGGGACTGCCTATAACACTGATCACATTTTGACACAAAAATAACATGTTTGTTTTTTTTTGAACAACTATTTCAAACTAGAACAAATTAATAAGATTGTTACATGTTTCTTCTTTTTCCAATAAAATGGTAAAGCAAGTGGATGTTTTGTGTCTTTATTTAAAACCAGTGGTTGGTCTTTATATTTAGCCAGTCTGTATACCGTCTTGTCTCGCACACCCGTCTCCACACTACTTCTACGTTCTGCCAGCTCTGGAGAAAGGTCTGCTGGACTCATTACCATTCAGGAATAGGGGAGGGGGGGGGGGGCATTGTTTTTCTTTAAACCAATCACAATCGAGCGGCTGCTAAGTTGTTGTTTCAGGTAGTCTGGACTGAATCTGATTGGGCGGAAAGCTGCTGTCGGCCCAGTCGGATTCAATTCTGCTGCCATTGACTGGACAGTAATAAACACATTACAAGGCTTATCCCCAAACCCTACATCTGTTGAGTCAGACTGTGCCTCGGGTGACTCTGGTGAGGTCAAGCGGAAGAGCTGATAGGATTTTACAGCTGAATGACATGAAAGAATTCCAGCTATGAGAATCTGCTGAGTTCCCAAGGATTGCTGGATGTGTGCTACCTACCACCAACATTCATACATACCGGAAAACAAAAACTATGTCTTTGCACAGTATACATGTATTTGATGTTGCACGCATGTGGTTTACTGAACTCCTGCTGTCCAGTATCGCCATCTTCTGGTGAACGGTTGTTACTGCAGCTGAGAGATCTGGATGGAGTAGGAGGGAGCCGCCATTGAGGCCCTGGCCTTCCCACCAAAGGGCGCCAGGGCTGGGGTCACTTCGGGATTTAAGGATTTCATTCATTTTCAAATAATAGAATTGGAATTGAAAGTGAGAGTCCTGATGTGCTACTCAAAGTGGAGATCCTGGTCGTATGGCTCAGATCAGACCCAGATAGCAAGCGGATGTGTAATGATTCTGGGCCATATATGGGCCGGAACTAAGCCACAAGGGCCAGATCTGGCCTGTATATGGCCCAGATCCGCTTGCTATCTGGGGAAGGAGGTGTTCTTCCTCTTCTTGTATGATATATCCAATGTGTTCATATCCTTGGTTCATGTAGCCACCTGGAACTATACCTGTTCAGTCACGCCTCCACCCAACCACAGTACTTGGCTTAAAGGAACACAACAATTTTGGGGGAGAAATTAGCTTATTTGCCGTCTTCCCCAGAATCAGGCAAGAAGATACATACCCTTCTCTGATCTGCATGCAGCAGTCAGCATTGAGACCCGCGCTGTTAGCCTAGCATGGCTGCAATCACTGGAAGTGGTTTACACCAGTTAGCTTAGCTCCCTCACAAGTGATGGAATACACTTTCCAACAACTCCAAAACCTTCGGCAACAGTGTCTAGTGATAATGTGCTTGATTTTATTGATTTATTGATTGGTTTTATTTGATAATTTTAATAGAGAAACAGCATGCATCTGAAGCAAGCTTCTCATACACATTATTTAAGATTATTTCCATTGTGGTCTGTTTTGGAAGGGGCTGTGTTTGGGTTGGCTGCAACTGAAAAACGGGAGCTCCTTTTGGACACAGAGTCTTCCAGAAAGCATTCAAAACATTACAAAGTACGACGTATACGTTCAATGGTTTCCCCTTTATAAAACACACATCTACAGTATCTTTGATGTAGCCTATCATATCCACAACCAATGGGAGCAATGACGTTGTAAGCCCCGCCCCCAGCATATAAATATAGTGTCACCATGAGTTCATTCCTTTTGCTGTGGTGGTTCTGAAGACTGGAGATTGGTGGGTCGTTGTTGGATGCTCCCGGTCTCGCGTGTGTTGATGCAGGTGAGTTCCAGCAGCTGTGTGTGTGTGTGTGTGTGTGTGTGTGTGTGTGTGTCCATATGTGTGTTCCTCTCTTGGGTAGCTGTGTGTGTGTGTGTGTGTGTGTGTGACTGTGTGTTCCTCTCTTGGGTAGCTGTGTGTGTGTGTGTGTGACTGTGTGTTCCTCTCTGGGGTAGCTGTGTGTGTGTGACTGTGTGTTCCTCTCTTGGGTAGCTGTGTGTGTGTGTGTGTGTGTGTGTGTGTGTGTGTGTGTGTGTGTGTGTGTGTGTGACTGCTCTACAGAGGATGCTCAGCGCTGATGAGAGAAGGGGGTTAGAGGGGCTTGTTTACATGAGGTGCTGAGCTGTGCAGGGAAGCATATAGCTCTCAATGTGTGTGTGTGTGTGTGTTTAGTAGTAATACTTCATCATACTGTATATCTTCATTTATTTGTGTGTGTGTGTGTGTGTGTTTGTGTGTGTGTGTGTGTGTGTGTGTGTGTGTGTGTGTGTGTGAATACAAGTACTGTACATGGATGTCAGTTCTTGTTTGTATGGTTGGAAGTCGATGCGTGGCGGAGTGACATAACCCATGTTGACTGGTATCTATCGTATCCTACCCCTATCTCTACACTGTATACAAATGGTACTTATTGTGTAATTTGTAACTTGTACATTTGTAATTTGTAAATTGAGTATCAAAGTTTATCTGTATTTTATTTCACTGTACAGTAGCTGTACACGTACATCACACATGAAAAATAAAGAGATCTTCAATGTTGAATGTGTGTGTGTAAATGGTATAGATGTGTGTGTTTATGTGAGTGTGAGGAAGTGTTTGTGTAGTGTACAGGTATGTGTATGTGTACAGTATGTGTATTTGTAATTTACAGGTAGGTGTATACAGAATGTGTGTATGTGCATGTGTATGCGTGTGTGTGTGTAGGGTAAAGTGTGTGTGTAGTGTACAGGGTATGTGTAGTGTACATGTGTGTGCATGTGCATGTTTACAGTGTGTGCATGTGTGTGTATGTGCATGTGTGTGTATGTGCATGTGTTCTCCAGTTCCATTGTAATACGAGCTCGGTCAGCTAAACCGAAACGAGATGAGGTTACCATGGAGACAGGCTCTGTGCAGTCTCTCTCTGCTCACCGACCCACTCTTAAAGAAACAGCGCCAATTATTCACCACCAGGGCTGAAAATTAACACCTGCCACCGGCCAAATGCAGGTAAAATTTCCAATTGGCGACTAGATTTACGAAGGCCATCTGAAGAAAAAAAAAACTTCGCCGGTAGATTTTTTCATCTACAGTCCCCTTGGCAGGTGACTCAATGTGAGGCAAAAAGTTAATTTTCACCCCTTTTCACCACCATTTGCACTTTAGCAAAGTTATCCAAATGTCAGTACAGTGCTGGAACAGAATATCCATGTCTGTGTAAATTGTAACTTGTAAATACAAACTGTTTTTGTGTTGCATTTGCGCTGCCATGTCTTGTCCTGCACCCTGGCCAACTGTATATCGTCTTCATCAGCATACGCTAGTCAAATTCCTAGTAAGTGTAAACCATGTACATAATAATCTTGAAATTGATCATTCTCATTATAACGTTTATTTTTCTCTCTCCTCCCCTTTCTATTCCTCTTATAGGCCCGTTTTTAAACTGACCGTCCTGTGCTGTCCGTCAGCATGCTCCCACACTCCAGACGCTTGGTCAAGAAGGCTCTGCCCACCATCCGGGAGGGCTACGAGGAGCTGGTCCACGACATGAACCAGGCCGGTGGCTTCCATGCCCCCGGCCTTCCCCAGCCCCTGCCCTTGCCCCAGCCCCTGCCCCAGCCCCTACCCCTGCCCCAGCCCCTGCCCTTGCCCTTGCCCTTGCCCTTGCCCCAGCCCCAGCCCCAGCCCCAGCCCCAGCCCCTGCCCCAGCCCCTGCCCTTGCCCCAGCCCCTGCCCCAGCCCCTGGCCGCGCAGGACTACCTCCGCTCCATCTGCCAGCTGGCACGCCCCGCCTCCGGTCAGAGCGAGTCTGACCACGACGCGCTCACCGTGGGTCCTCTGGCCTCACTGAGGCCCGGCCTCAGACTGCACGGACCCAGAGAGGCTGCGACGGCGCCGCTGCAGCCCCTGACCCGGACGGCCGGCGGCCCCCCGCGGGCGGAAAGTCAGCGCCAGGGGAGCAGGGACCAGAGGGAGTACAGGAACCCGGGGAGAGTGGCTCCTAGGCCGGGGGAGAGCGCCACTAATGCTGGGCTCAGTGCCACTGACCCTTTGGAGGTCCTCTATGGTTATGGGGACGCCCGACACCGGGATGCACCCTAGCGTGGGACCAGCAGCCTGACCCCAGCCCTGGCTCCAGGAATGCCCTTTGGAGGAGCAGAATCCAGCCTCTGCCCCTGTGCTCTCCTGGGGGCCCCAGACCCAGTGAGAAAGTGCCCCTGCTGGCGGGAGGGAGAACAGCAAAGCGCCACATGTACAAACGATGTCACACTAGCTCTGTTGAAATGTGTCTCAGCCAGGGTGTGCCATCATATCTGCACAGCACAATGCGTCTATTTTAATGATTAAAAAAAAGCAGAGCTACACTTTGTTTATATTGATCTGTTTGATATTTCTGCAGAAGCCAGCTTCCCAGATAGCAAGCGGATCTGGGCCATATATGGGCCGGAACTAAGCCACAAGGGCCAGATCTGGCCTGTATATGGCCCAGATCCGCTTGCTATCTGGGTTGCGTCAAGGGCTACAGTGCAAGAAGACAGTTTGTTTCTTCCACGGACCACTGTGTTTAGTACATCCCACCCAGATAGCAAGCGGATCTGGGCCATATACAGGCCAGATCTGGCCCTTGTGGCTTAGTTCCGGCCCATATATGGCCCAGAATCGTTACACATCCGCTTGCTATCTGGGCATGTTGAAGCTCTGTTCTTTCTTGTGTGGTGATCTTCTCAAAGAATCTAGAAATGGCGGTCATAGAGTTTTAGTTAGTCTTTGGTTGCTCAAGATAATCCCGCCCCCAGTCCCTGGTTCTTGGTTCTAGTGTTGGTGCTGTGTTGGTGCTGTGTTAGTGCTGTGTTGGTGCTGGTGCTGTGTTGGTTAAAGTGTTGGTGCTGCTCATGAACCAATTTTCCTGCACAAGAGCTGATTCTTTTGCTGTCGAAATGCGAAGAATTGGTTGGAGATGAGACTCCAGGAGAAGGCCAGGCTCACGGCCTTCACAAACACACACACACACACACACACACACACACACACACACACACACACACACACACACGCACACGCACTCGCACACACACATCCTGTAATCATACTAGTCCATGTAAAACAGGGCTGAGGTCAATTGATAATATAATGTCATGATAATATAATCATTTAGGGAGTGTTTTAATACTAGAAAGGGATAATATTTGTGTTAAAGGGAAAAGGTAAATATAACCCTTATCTTTGCTTTAAGTCACTTCCAGAGGGACAGAGGGAATTCTACACCTTCCTCTGATCTTTATTGAAATTGACAGACTGGGTCATTCACAATAATATTTTTGTGTTTATGGATGGAGTTTATATACAAAAGATTGAGGTTCCCTTGGGCTCTTGGTTTTAGTTTTTGATGGCAGTGAGACTCAATTTACTTAAATTCTATTAATCAGAATAGCTCTCGATTGACTACTCTAAGCACAACATTAATTTATTTATTGGATGTAACTCTTTTTAAGGGGGCTGTGGGACAGTTATCTACCCCTCTCCTTACTGCAGCACTAGGCTCAGAGCGGATACTTTTCACCTCCACCACCTTAAAGATAGTGACGTCCCATATGGCCAATTCCAATGTATTGAAATCGTGAGACTGATTTTATTCAACAAACAGGTTTTCAGATAGAGTTTACAACCCAATTGATTAAGCAGGTTTTTGACAGAGCACAATCACTGGAACTGGACACTCATCTTCAAAAGAATATTAGAGGCAAGCCTGTACATGATGAACAAATTAAACAGATTGTTAAAAGCAACTGGCCATCATTGAGAGTGAGTCTTTTCAGTAAAGCCTTCCCAGAACCCCCTATAATTTCTTTTAGACGTGCCCCTACTCTTAGGGATAGACTTGTGCATTAACACAGAGGCCTCCATCATTCTTAAATGGAAGAAGTTTGGAACCACCTGTTCCCTTCCTAGAGCTGGCCGTCCGGCCAAATTGAGTAATCGGGGGAGAAGAGCCTTGGTCAAGGAGGTGACCAACAACCCAATGGTCACTCTGACACTCCAGTGTTCCTCTGTGGAGATGGGAGAACCTTCCAGAAGAACAACAATGTCTGCAGCACTCCACCAATAAGGCCTTTATATTAGAGTGGCCAGATGGAAGCCACTCCTCAGTAAAGGGCACATGACAGCCTGCTTGGGGTTTGCCAAAGAGCACCTAAAGGACTCTCAGACCATGAGAAACAAGATTCTCTGGTCTAATGAAAGCAGGACTGAACTCTTTGGCCTGAATGCCAATCATCACATCTGGAGGAAACCAGGCACCGCTCATCACCTGGCTAATACCATCCCTACAGGAAAACCAGGCACCGCTCATCACCTGGCTAATACCATCCCTACAGGAAAACCAGGCACCGCTCATCACCTGGTTAATACCATCCCTACAGGAAACCAGGCACCGCTCATCACCTGGCTAATACCATCCCTACAGGAAACCAGGCACCGCTCATCACCTGGTTAATACCATCCATACAGGAAACCAGGCACCGCTCATCACCTGGTTAATACCATCCCTACAGGAAACCAGGCACCACTCATCACCTGGCCAATACCATCCCTACAGGAAACCAGGCACCGCTCGTCACCTGGCTAATACCATCCCTACAGGAAACCAGGCACCGCTCATCACCTGGCCAATACCATCCCTACAGTGAAGCATGATGGTGGCAGTATCATGCTGTGAGGATGTTTTTCAGTGGCAGTAACCGGGAGACTAGTAAGGATCAAGGGGAAAATTAACTGAGCAAAGAACTCCAGAGTGCTCAGAACCTCAGACTGGAGCAAATGTTTACCTTCCAACAGGACAACGACCCTAAGCACACAGCCAAGATAACAAAGAAGTGGCTTCAGGACATGTCTGTGAATGTTCTTGAGTGGCCTAGCCAGAGCCCAGACCTGAACCTGACTGAACATCTCTGGAAAATACCTGTGTATTTTTTTTTTTTTTTTTTAAATACATTTGCCCCCCCAAAAAAATCATCATTATGGGATATTGTGTGTAGATTGATGAGAAAAAGGAGAATTTAATCAATTTTGGAATAAGGCTGTAACATAACAAAATGTGGAAAAGTGAAGGGCTGTGATTACTTTCTAGATATAGTATACATGGGGGAGTAGGCGAGGTTGTGGATTGGGCTAGATAGGGAGGAAGATACAGAGTATATGCATTTATCTATAGTTTATTGATATGTAGCCTACAGTATATTCACTGTAGAGAATGTGGATATGTATATTCTATGAGTATAAATATAGAAAGTGCTTTGTGCTGAATGTACAGTATACTGAGTTTAGTCCAGAGTTCAACAGGTCGTCTCTTCATTCAGGGTCCTGATGGGAAGAAACTCCTTCCCAGCCTCTCAGAGTTGGTTTATGGAGTATGCTGCGAATTCCTAGTAAATGTAAGCCTCTTTAGGTGTTATAAATGGCTAAAAATAAAGTTAAATTATTGCTTTTGAACACTAGTCAATGTATTAGGCCTAATACATGTTTTAGGCTATTGAATAAACCTACATCTATTCTGTTGCATCCTGGTTGTCAGGTCGTCAATAAACCCATGCCTATTAGTATTAAAGTGGGTCGCATAACCACCTTCTAATCATTTGGTTGTAAATATAGCTAGCATAGAAGAAAAATAACAAGCCTAATCTTAATGCTTTAGAAAAATAGTAATCGTTCTGCCTCTGGGAGAAATGTAGACGTTGATAGCGCTTGATAGAGGGATACTAGAAGTGAAACCTGGCAACCTAATCCATAGTGCGCTTGATAGAGGGATACTAGAAGAGAAACCTGGCAACCTAATCCACAGTGCGCTTGATAGAGGGATACTAGAAGTGAGTCCTGGCAACCTAATCCACAGTGCGCTTGATAGAGGGATACTAGAAGTGAACCTGGCAACCTAATCCATAGTGCGCTTGATAGAGGGATACTAGAAGAGAAACCTGGCAACCTCATCCACAGTGCGCTTGATAGAGGGATACTAGAAGAGAAACCTGGCAACCTCATCCACAGTGCGTACCAAGTGTATCATGGCTGCGAGGTACTTCAACTGCTCTAAAACCTCTCCTACTGACATCAATGGTAGCTACGTTTGCATATATCTCTACTGTTCGTGAGCATGGTAATGTGAAGGGCCGTTTAATCTTGGTAAGTCACGTTAAACTACAAGATATGCTGTTCTTGTCGACGATGTCTGTTTTATTCAAGTGCTCCTGACCTAGCTACCCGTTAGCTATGCTAGTCTGGGATACAACCCGTTAGTGCTAGCCTAGTGCTAATCTACTAGCCTAGTGCTAATCTATTAGCCTAGTGCTAATCTACTAGCCTAGTGCTAATCTACTAGGCTAGGCTACTACTCTAATCTACTAGGCTAGGCTACTACTCTAATCTACTAGGCTAGGCTACTACTCTAATCTACTAGGCTAGGCTACTACTCTAATCTACTAGTGCTAGCCTAGTGCTAATCTACTAGTGCTAGCCTAGTGCTAATCTACTAGTGCTAGCCTAGTGCTAATCTACTAGGCTAGGCTACTACTCTAATCTACTAGGCTAGGCTACTACTCTAATCTACTAGGCTAGGCTACTACTCTAATCTACTAGGCTAGGCTACTACTCTAATCTACTAGTGCTAGCCTAGTGCTAATCTACTAGTGCTAGCCTAGTGCTAATCTACTAGTGCTAGCCTAGTGCTAATCTACTAGCCTAGTGCTAATCTACTAGCCTAGTGCTAATCTACTAGCCTAGTGCTAATCTACTAGCCTAGTGCTAATCTACTAGGCTAGCACTAGCTACCAGTTTGCTAACGTGTCGTCAGCATAGTTTAGATAGTAATATAACGGTATATCATTTTAATTCCCCTAGTCTTGATGGATGAAGTTTGACTGATTCCAGTTCACAACAGTAGACATAACGTTGCTTAGCTACTATGAGAGCAGCAGCATCTCCTGTCATCATAACATAGTAAGGGTTAGTGATATGTTATCATAACATAGTAAGGCCTAGTGATATGTTATCATAACATAGTAAGGCCTAGTGATATGTTATCATAACATAGTAAGGCCTAGTGATATGTTATCATAACATAGTAAGGCCTAGTGATATGTTATCATAACATAGTAAGGCCTAGTGATATGTTATCATAACATAGTAAGGCCTAGTGATATGTTATCATAACATAGTAAGGCCTAGTGATATGTTATCATCACATAGTAAGGCCTAGTGCTAGTAGCTAGCTAGGTAGTGCTATGTTATCATAACATAGTAAGGCCTGGTGCTAGTAGCTAGCTAGGTAGTGCTATGTTATCATAACATAGTAAGGCCTAGTGCTAGTAGCTAGCTAGGCAGTGCTAGTAGCTAGCTTGGCAGTGCTATGTTTAAGTTCAAGTTTTTATTTGCCATATTACAACACGTACAGGCCAGGTTATGTACTTTACAATTCTTGGTCCTGCTCCTCTCCACAGTTGCTTATTTATTCCTTAGCTAGTTCTTGACTAATCAAAATATGCAAATTATATATTATTCACATTTTGTAAGGAACTAGCTAGTAGTTATTAGGTGATAACCTGAACTTGAAAATGAACCCAACATGAATATAATACAGTTAGCACTAAATAATAGCTATAGGCTATGTCTACAAAAGCTAAAGCTACTTGATACTTTGCCTGACCACACGTTATTGTGACAGTCCTCAAAGATTGACACTGTTACTGTAGGCTAACCACACAGATATGTATTAAAATGCGCTAATTGTCTATATATGCACTGCTGTGCTGCGATTAATTCAAAATGCATCTTTCTAAATCTAGGCTGTGTGCGGGCGTCTTGAGCACCATGATGCCCCCTTCCAGAGCTAATCAGGAGAGTAGGGCTGGGTTTAAAAAATCGATTCTGAATCAAATGATTCAGAATCGATTCATGAATCCCCAAATCGATCTTTTATTTAATGAAGGAATGAATAGTTCATTCATTCATTCAATGATTCATTCATTCATTCATTTTTGGAAATCTGTATCGATACCCAGCCCTAGTATTGATGTGTTGCCTAACTTGGCAGTCATGTAATTAAGGTTATAGCAACAAAAAAAAAGTTTTTAGTAACACTAACCAAATCGCTATTGAATCGAATCGAATTGAATCGTGATAATCGATTCCGAACCTTGTGAATCGTAATCGAATCGATTCTTGAAATTCGACTCGATACCCAGCCCTATAGGGCCGGGTTTGGAGCCTGTCATTATCAACTGTTGATGGCCCTAACCTTAACCCTGTCATTACCTCCTGGTGATGGCTGCAAAACCCTAAACCTGTCATTACAGTATCTACTGGTAAGTGGTGACGGCTGTATGTGACGGCTGTATATTTGGCTTCTTTTCCAGCTTCCTCTTGCACTCCCACAATGCTTTGCTGGCAGAAGGCCTCCATGTGTGTGAGAGAGTCAGAACGGCCCAGCAGAAGCAGCCGGTTGTAGTGGTCCTTCCATCCATACTCCATACTTCCAGCCTCCAACACACTACAGCCCACCTCCGCACGGTAAGCACTGCTCTGATCTCTCTCTCCCGTGTGGAGATGGCCTTTGAGTTATGGGGCGTGGCGGGGAGGGGTGGAGTGGGGGTAAAATCTGAAAGACAGCTAATGATTGGTCTGTATCGCACCACACTCGCATATCTCGCCGTACACACACATGCACATACACACTTCAAGGTTCAAGATTTTTATTCATCACGTGATGTACGGTGTACAGTCACAGTGAAATGTTGCTGCCGGCTCCAAGATTAGTGCTACAGATAAACTCTTATACTCAATTTACAAATTACAAATGTAAAAGTTACAATTTACAATACTCACATGACCTGAATGTACTGTATGTGACACAACGCACTCACATCTCACGCTGCACATACATGCACACACCCACCTACACATTACACTCTGCATACTCACTGTACTGTATATACACTGACTATGCTTTATTCTTTTGCTTAGCTTATTCTTTTTTTCCACTAGCATTTTGTACTCGCTCTTTGCACTGTCCTGTCTTTGCGCTGTCCTGTCTCGTCCCTGCACCCTGTCCAGTGTTGTCTCAATGTTATGCACCACGACCAAAACCTAATTCCTAATAGGTTGGAAAAACTGCATGGCAATAAACAGATTCTGATTCTGTTCTTTCACATAGCACACAACAAGACAGAGATGGAACACTAGCTACCTAGCAGCATTCTAAAGAGAGATGGAACACTAGCTAGCTAGGCAGCATTCTAAAGAGAGATGGAACACTAGCTAGCTAGGCAGCATTCTAAAGAGAGATGGAACACTAGCTAGCTAGGCAGCATTCTAAAGAGAGATGGAACACTAGCTAGCTAGGCAGCATTCTAAAGAGAGATGGAACACTAGCTAGCTAGGCAGCAGGTGACAGACTGGTGCAGGTCATAAGGTCATAAGGCCACTGGCTATCTAACACCTGTAGACCTGCATCCTCACAGAGACTAGAAATACCGCAACATCACCCTCTGCTCCCCAAGCAGTGACTCATTGACTCATGTGCACAGTAACCAAGCAGATCCAAGAGTTCAAGGGTCTTTATTTTGTCAGGTAATGAGGATTGTGTCTGTTTCCTTGGTCCCATATTCAGACCCAGTTTCCACCTCAATAACAGAACCTTCTGGAAGAATGTCTGGGCCTGGGGATATACCAGGTATTTGTGCATTTATGTGTGTGTGTGTGTGTGTGTGTGTGTGTGTGTCTGTCTGTGTGTCTGTGTGTGCGTGTGTGTGTTGGATGTCCCTGTTGTCCCAATTAAGTTTTGTTAACTTTATGCCTGTATGGTGCTGCATTTCGAATCTGCGTTGCACAGTTAATTAACTATGTGTTCAGAGTTAGTTAATGGTAGCTAATTAACTACATGTTTTCAGGCTTAGGGGAAGTTAATTAATTAACTACATGTGTTAGGAGTTAGAGGTAGTTAATTTATTATGTGTTCAGGGCTACTTAATTTATTATATGTGTTCAGAGTTAGTGTTCGGGTTAGTTAATTAACTATATGTGTTCAGGGTTATGGCTAGTTAATTCACTACATGTGTTCAGGGTTATGGCTAGTTAATTCACTATGTGTTCAGGGCTAGTTAATTCACTACATGTGTTCAGGGTTATGGCTAGTTAATTCACTATATGTGTTCAGGGTTATGGCTAGTTAATTCACTACATGTGTTCAGGGTTATGGCTAGTTAATTCACTATATGTGTTCAGGGTTATGGCTAGTTAATTCACTACATGTGTTCAGGGTTATGGCTAGTTAATTCACTATATGTGATCAGGGTTATGGCTAGTTAATTCACTATATGTGTTCAGGGTTATGGCTAGTTAATTCACTATACGTGTTCAGGGTTATGGCTAGTTAATTCACTACATGTGTTCAGGGTTATGGCTAGTTAATTCACTATATGTGTTCAGGGTTATGGCTAGTTAATTCACTACATGTGTTCAGGGTTATGGCTAGTTAATTCACTACATGTGTTCAGGGCTATGGCTAGTTAATTCACTATATGTGTTCAGGGTTATGGCTAGTTAATTCACTACATGTGTTCAGGGTTATGGCTAGTTAATTCACTACATGTGTTCAGGGTTATGGCTAGTTAATTCACTACATGTGTTCAGGGCTAGTTAATTAACTATATGTGTTCAGGGTTATGGCTAGTTAATTCACTACATGTGTTCAGGGTTATGGCTAGTTAATTCACTACATGTGTTCAGGGCTAGTTAATTAACTATATGTGTTCAGGGTTATGGCTAGTTAATTCACTATATGTGTTCAGGGCTAGTTAATTCACTATACGTGTTCAGGGCTAGTTAATTCACTACGTGTTGATGGTGAGTGAGTTAATGAGCCAGTGTTGGTGTCCCAGCCCTGGAGTCGGGGATGGGGATGGGGATGTCTCTGCCCGTGGGGATGACCCGGCGGGCCCTCAGCTACGACGACAACCTGGAGGCCCCCATGTCCCCCCCGCCCTCCGACATCAGCATCAACAACCTCTGGAGGAGGCCGGTCATCCCGGAGAGAAGGTTCCAGGTGACACACACACACACACACACACACACACACGTGCACAGACGCACACACACACGTGCACAGACGCACACACACGTGCACACACAGGCACGCACACTCTCACACACATTCATGCACACACATATGCTCGCACACACATGCACATACGTACAAATACACACACACACACACACAGACAGACAAACATGCACACACGCATACACACACGCATACACACATGCACACACACATGCACTCACGCATGCACACGCACAAACACACACGCAGACACAAACGCAGACACACACACACATACACCTGTATATTTTATATCTATTGTAAATTATTTTTAGCTGTAAATGTGACCCCAGGTGTTGCGTGTCCCTCTTAGGAGGATGAATCTGGCAACCCTCTGAGCCACGCCACCAGGACCGCCACCTTCTCCGCTGCCAAGCCCCACGTCCCCGTCGTGAAAACCAAGGCCTCCTCCGTCATCATGAACTCCCTCATGACCAGTAAGACCGCCACTGAGACACACTCGTCTGTCTTAGGTCCTGCCTGTCGGGGCTGAATGTCTCTCCTCTCTGTCCAGAACAAACCCAGGACAGCATGTTCAAGTTCGAGCAGAAGGTGGGTCTCACCGACACCGGCTACACCCCCCACAAAGGCCTGACCGCCGAGGAGACCCGCTACCACCAGCGCATGCCCAAAGGCCTGACCACCGAGGACACGCGCAACCAGCAGCGCATGCCTACCGACTCCCTCCACGTGAGTCTCCACAGGCCATCATTACATGACATTACATGACATTACATTACATTACAGTCATTTAGCAGACGCTTTTATCCAAAGTGACTTCCAATAAGTACCCTTGTCTAGAGTAGGTGAACAGACTGTACATCCCAGCCATGGTCAGTAAAGCCTTCTATAAGAACGCGTGACATCAGCAGTCACGGCGCTAGATCACACACATGTATATATGTGACCCATGTGACCGTGTGGGATATGAACCTAGGTTAGAATGTGTACTTGTATGTGCATACATACATATAATACATACATACATACATACATACAGGGGTGAAAATAAACTTTTTGGCTCACGGTGAGTCACCTGCCAAGGGGACTGTAGATGAAAAATCTACCGGCCAAGTATATATATTTTTCAGATAGCCTTCCGAAGTCTAGTCGCCAATTGGAAATTTTACCTGCATTTGGCCGGTGGCAAGTGTTAATTTTCAGCCCTGCATACATACATACATACATGCATACATACATACATGCATACATACATGCATACATGAATAGTGTGACATATAGCAACAGCATGTGTTGTTTGTTGTCTGCAGAAGATGAACATTCAGAGCGCGGAGGCGAAGGACGCGAAGGACGAGAAGTCGGCGTCGTCTGCCCAGTCGACCCCGTCTAGCACGCCCCAGAGCTCCCCCAAAAACCAGCGCAGGTGAAACAAACAAACAAACAAACCAACGCTGTTGCTGGTAAACAAACTATCACACTGACCTGAGGTGTACTCCAGGAAGCGGGTTTGAATAATTAGCTTGAACCACAAAATCAGAGTTGATTTAACCAGATAATTGATCTCAGGCTTTTCCAACGGCTGATACAGATTTTAGCTGTCAAATTAACGCAGGTCTGGTTTAAAAACAACAACAACAACATTAAATGGCGCCAAGATGAAGTTTGCCATTTTGGAAGGAGCTGTCACGCCGATGTCCGATTGCCAGGATGTGTCTGGGTGATGTCATCAGAGCGGGACAGTGACTGCCCACTTTTTTGGGGGGGCGTCGGTTCAGGAAGTGAATTCCACCTACATTCACTCCATTGACATTTCAGAAAATCCTTATATTAAGAGTTTTAAACATGGAACCAAGAAAACTGGCTCCGAGATGAATCGTGAACCGTAAAACATTTGATTCCGGGGCAATTTTTTTTCAAAAAACTGAAAAAAGGCAAAGGTACAAGACTGTACATAATTGTTTGAAGAGCGAAGGAACTACTCATCCCATGAAGCATTGCGGATGATACCTTTCCAACGACATCCAACCTAAAATCCTGTGATGGCCTGAATTATTCATCAATGAAGCAGAGTAGCGATGGAAAGCTCGGCTCAACTCTGTAGTTGGAAATAAGACTTAACGTCACACCCTTGTTCTTGTAGGAAATACACATACGTTCACGTATAAATGAAATGCATGCGCCTTTGTCAACTTCTCTATAACTAATCTATATTAGCATGAATATTTTTCTGATCAGGCTGGCTATGTTTGTGTGTGGTGTGTGTGTTGTGCTTGCATGCATGCATGTCCTTCCTGCCTGTTTGCGTGTATGTGTGTGGAACAGGGGCTGGTTCGGCAGCCAGGGGTCGACGGCGTCCATCGGCAGCTCGGAGGTGAGCGTGAGCTCGGGCGCCAGCGTGGATCTCGGCTCCGGGGAGGCCGGAGGGGTCGTGGAGCGCTGGGGTGCCTTCGGACCACGCCCCGGGTTCCAGACATCCACCTCGGAGCTCGGTACCGAGTCCGGCTCCAACACCACAAGTAAACGCTGCACGACTATTCTGTTATGTCGCTAAACGTAACACCTATCTAACGTTAGCATGGGATTTTTTTTCCCACCCACCTGGGCGGTTCTAGGACGCTAAATAAGTTGTACAACCGTTTGACCGGTTCCTGCCAAGGAGGTTCTGGTTTTTGTCCTTCCTAACCCTGGCTGTCCTCGTTCCCTCAGGTGGCTTTGCCCTGCAGGCCTACCGGGGGGCCCAGAAGCCGACCCCCATGGAGGTCATGAAGGCCCAGGCCACTCGATTGGCCGACGACGCCGCCAGGGCCGCCCCGCCCAAGATGGAGATCCCCAGCGTGGATGAGAGGAGGCAGAGCAGCCGGCCGCACAAACTCAGACACCGCGACATGAACATCCTCACACCCACCGGCTTCTGAGACACCACACACACACACACACACACACACACACACACAGACTCAAACACCGTGACATGAACATCCTCACACCCACCGGCTTCTGAGACACCACACACACACACTCACACACACACACACACACACACACACACACACACACACAGACTCAAACACCGAGACATGAACATCCTCACACCCACCGGCTTCTGAGACACCACACACACACACACACACACACAGACTCAAACACCGCGGCATGAACATCCTCACACCCACTGGCTTCTGAGACACCTCACACACTCTCACACACACAGACACACACACAGACTCAATACACTCCTGTACCACTTCCGGATACACATACTCTCACATGTGCACACAGCCACAGATACTGCACATACATCTACACATGCACGCACACACACAGATTTAGCCAAACCCTCCTCTAATGGTTAGGGTTATGGTTTGGATGGTTTAGGGGGGGGGGGGGGGGGGGGTTGAACAGTTCTCAAGGGCAACTCCACTGTCGAGGGTGTTAACATCGGCAAGCTGTTGTAGCTGGTCTACCTATTTCATTTACCTGTTCTGTCTGTAGCTTACCTCCACCTACAGTACCTACAGTATCCAACCTTCTGTCTTGGCCTTTTTCTGAGAGAAATCTAACCCCAAAACAAGGCTGTCCCCTTGTGTGCTCTGTAGCATTAAGTTTGGTCCTCCTTCCTTTGCACTAAAGTGTTTCTGGATCTGTAGTAACTGTGTTGACTGACGGAGTAGCTGTACTGGGGCCATGCTCTGACCATGTTCTCTTTTCACTCATAGTTTCTGCTTGTTTAGAATCTAAATTTGTTTAGAGATGCTTGTATGTTTAAAAAGAAACCGTTTTTTATTTCACAAGTGAATTCTTATTCATGATGCAAATAATACTATTATTCTGTCATAATTTAATATCAATCCTCTGAAATACCAGTCATGATTCCTAACTGTAAGTCAGTCACTGACAATATTTGTGGTGTGAAACACTGCATATGACAATGTGTTGTATCGAGTCAAAACTGTCATTCGTGTACCTTTGTGACCCAGAAAGTCAATAACCAGTGTCGTCGGCGGTAACTTCATTCTCCTGGTCTTTCTGTTGTTCATACTCAGACTAAGGATCAATTGCTTTGCACTGTCTGCCATGTCTGTACCAGTGAGATGAGAAGTTATGTTACGTATTGAATGATGTGATGATTATCGTTCACCCTCAATGAAGTGTACTGTCAGCCATCTCCACTCTTGTCACGGTTTACATTTTGAAGTCGAACTGATGAAACCTTTGTCATGTGACACACGACCAAGTTGCAACAGTAGTTTTGATTTCTTTTCTTTTATAGAAAAATATATTATATGGCTGTCCTTAGTGTATGACCTCTGTGGACCTCTGTACATAACACAAATAAAAATGAAATCTAATAATCACTGTGTAAATGTGTATATATTTTTTGTTTGGAAGCCAGCACACCTAGTATAGCGTTTGTCGGGTTATCCCTCCCTCCCTCCCTCCCTCCCTTACCCTTGACAATGTTGGCCTGCATCTCTCTGTTGGCACCACAAGAGGCAGTAGTCCCAGCACACCAAAATCAACGCACATAAGCCAGGCTGGACCTGGTTTGGTTTCCTCCAGTTATTAACAAAACCACCCACACATAACATTACTGATGATAAATGTTATACACACCATTGTATCTTATATGACAGAGTTGGTTGGCCGTCTTTAGAAATGAGAAGAAAAAGACATTGGTATCTCTTTATTTTCAAGGCTTTAACTGGAAAGCTGCCTCTACATCTCACATCAATGTTGAACTATTCTACAAATCCATATTCTACAAGGTCTATGGACTGGCTCACTTTACAGACCCTCTTTATGTCCTCTGACTTGGGTAAAGCTGCAAGTTCTTGGAACCAGCTCCAAGATTATTTTTTTAATAGTCACACTTCGTTTTATGGACAGCGACGGATGTGGGCTAATTTCAAGGCGCAATGTTATGACAAGGTAGTATGCCCCAATTGGATGCCTACTGCTTGCAAAGTACGTACTTTCTAATGGCAGCTGTAGGAGGTACTGGTAGTAAGAAGTAGAAGTATGCGATTCGGAACGCAGCCCCGTTCATGTGGCGATTGTTTACAAACCATGGAGGTGTGATTCAAACGAGCCTCTACTTTTGAACCACTTTATTGGCTAATTTCCATGTAGGACGGACCGAAACTGTAGTTGCCTGATCAAGTTGCCTGAACATTAAGAACGATTAAAAGTTACGGATTACAGAAAAAGGTGCAGCTACTGGAAGTGCCAACAATTTATTTCTTACTCATACAGATGTCTAGAATCTACACATAATAAAATATATCGTAAACCCTCAATGACTTTAGTTCAAAATCAAGAAATCGCCCTTCGGCCCACCACCTAACAAGGATGGTATTGGACGCAGGCTAAAGTTTGGTCATTCCCATCGGCAGTAACTCACCCCGACCACTAGGTGTCCTCGTTTCTCAGGGCGTTCCTCCCGTCCAGGCCCGCCTACACGACCGACCCGCATTGGCTTCCTAGCTCCTGAATTAGCTCGCAGCTGTGTAGTTAGCTAGCTCGGCTACAAGGAGCGGACATGTTGAACCGGCCCTGCCGTGAATAAACACCACTTTCACGGGGAATTTGGATGCTTTAGGCAAAGCGTCGCCTTCTCTGGCCACCATGGACGCGGTCAATGCCTTTAATCACGAGGTAAGGGACGTCCCAGAAGACGGACAGGGACATGGGGGACAGGGGGGACAGGGGGGACAGGGGGGACAGTCATGTGTGAGAGGAGGCCAGGATAACAGGCCCGGCTAGTCCAGCTAGTCCAGCTAGTCCACTAGCATCAGGAGGAGAGTTGGGGGACTAGAACAGCAAGAAACACACTACGACTAGCTAGGTAGTCTAGCAGTTTAGTCCAAGCTTGCTTCAGACTAGCTAGACCTAGCTACTAGCTAGCTACACTAGGGAAATAGCCAGCTAGCTAGCTGTCTATCTAACTTGCCGCCTTGTTACAGCTAGCTTGTAGCATAGCATAGCTAAGCTAACCACCACAACAGAGCTAGTCTAGATGGCTAACGGGGTACTCTCGCTGACTATGCCTCAATCAAACATGTAGTTAGGGAGGACAGGGTGGGTTTTAACCATGTAACATTATTGTCAATGTCAGGCTTCTCCCAATGACCCCCCTGGTTGACCCTCTCTCCCTTGCTCACTAGCTCACCCTGACCCTGGCTAGCTGGCTAACTCTCCCCTGTATCCCTCTAGTTAACCCTGACCCTAGCTAGCTGACTAACTCTCCCCTGTATCCCTCTAGTTAACCCTGACCCTAGCTAGCTGACTAACTCTCCCCTGTATCCCTCTAGTTAACCCTGACCCTAGCTAGCTGACTAACTCTCCCCTGTATCCCTCTAGTTAACCCTGACCCTGGCTAGCTGGCTAACTCTCCCCTGTATCCCTCTAGTTAACCCTGACCCTGGCTAGCTGGCTAACTCTCCCCTGTATCCCTCTAGTTAACCCTGACCCTAGCTAGCTGACTAACTCTCCCCTGTATCCCTCTAGTTAACCCTGACCCTAGCTGGCTAACTCTCCCCTGTATCCCTCTAGTTAACCCTGACCCTAGCTAGCTAGCTAACTCTCCCCTGTATCCCTCTAGTTAACCCTGACCCTGGCTAGCTGGCTGACTCTCCCCTGTATCCCTCTAGTTAACCCTGACCCTGGCTAGCTGGCTAACTCTCCCCTGTATCCCTCTAGTTAACCCTGACCCTGGCTAGCTAACTCTCCCCTGTATCCCTCTAGTTAACCCTGACCCTGGCTAGCTGACTAACTCTCCCCTGTATCCCTCTAGTTAACCCTGACCCTGGCTAGCTGGCTAACTCTCCCCTGTATCCCTCTAGTTAACCCTGACCCTGGCTAGCTAACTCTCCCCTGTATCCCTCTAGTTAACCCTGACCCTAGCTAGCTGGCTAACTCTCCCCTGTATCCCTCTAGTTAACCCTGACCCTAGCTAGCTGGCTAACTCTCCCCTGTATCCCTCTAGTTAACCCTGACCCTAGCTAGCTAGCTAACTCTGCCCTGTATCCCTCTAGTTAACCCTGACCCTGGCTAGCTGGCTAACTCTCCCCTGTATCCCTCTAGTTAACCCTGACCCTAGCTAGCTAGCTGGCTAACTCTCCCCTGTATCCCTCTAGTTAACCCTGACCCAGGCTAGCTAGCTAACTCTGCCCTGTATCCCTCTAGTTAACCCTGACCCTAGCTAGCTGGCTAACTCTCCCCTGTATCCCTCTAGTTAACCCTGACCCTAGCTAGCTAGCTGGCTAACTCTCCCCTGTATCCCTCTAGTTAACCCTGACCCTAGCTAGCTAACTAACTCTCCCCTGTATCCCTCTAGTTATTCTCATTGATGGATACGAAGCCTCCGATCTCGCGGGCGAAGATGATCTCCATTACTAAATCTGCCATTAAAGCAATGAAAGTAAGCATTTGTTTATCTATCTATCTATCTATCTATCTATCTATCTATCTATCTATCTATCTATCTATCTATCTATCTATCTATCTATCTATCTATCTATCTATCTATCTATACTTCATTTTATATCCGTATGGGCTGTGTGTGTGTGTATGTGTATGTGTGTGTGTGTGTTTTGTTTTGTTTCTGTCTGAGTGTTAGTTTGACTGTTAGTAGTGGTAGAGTTAGTGATTTAAAGTCATTGAGGGTGTTTGTGTGTGTGTGTGTGTTTGTTTTGTTTCTGTCTGAGTGTTAGTTTGACTGTTAGTAGTGGTAGAGTTAGTGATTTAAAGTCATTGAGTGTGTGTGTGTGTGTGTGTGTGTGTGTTTGTTTTGTTTCTGTCTGAGTGTTAGTTTGACTGTTAGTAGTGGTAGAGTTAGTGATTTCAAGTCATTGAGTGTGTTTGTGTGTGTGTGTGTGTGTGATCCATGTAACTAAGTTGGCTCATTCAGTACATTTGGTTACCGTTTCGTTATCAGTCGCTGATTATAACGTTTCTGTTCTCTAGTTGTACAAGCATGTTGTCCAGATTGTTGAGAAGTTTATCAAAAAGGTAAGGAGCAACTTCTCTGTCGTCAAAACAAATGAAACACTTGTATTATACCTCGCTGCAAACTTTCCTAGATACTGTGAGATACCTGTCCTCTGATTTCCATGCGTCTCTCTATGTATCTATTAGACTGTATGTGACCTCTTGACCTGTCTTGTTCTCGCTCTCTTTTATACTTATTCACTACTCTGTATATTCTGTGTTCCAACTTATGCTTTTCTGTCTGCCGATCATGTGATCTGTCTGTCTGTCTGTCCATCATGTGACTCCGGTGCCTCCCCCCGCCCCAGTGTAAGCCAGAGTACAAGGTGGCAGGTCTGTACGTGGTGGACTCCATCGTCAGGCAGTCCCGTCACCAGTTCGGGGCGGACAAAGATGTGTTTGGCCCGAGGTTCACCAAGAACATCACAGGAACCTTCCAGAACCTCTGTCTTTGTCCTGTGGAGGACAGGGTAAGACTGGGCTGCTGGTGGTGATGATGTTGTTGTTATGTTGTTATTATTTTTATTTATAATGCGCCCCCCAACCAACTGTTACATCAGCCCGGGGCGCAGTTGATGATGATGATAGGGAACGGTATAGGCCTAGTGAACCTGGTCCTGTGCTGCTTTCTCATTCCCCTCTCCCTGTGTGTGTGTGTGTGTGTGTGTGCGTGCGTGTGTGCGTGCGTGTGTACGGCGTGCGTGCGTGCGTGCGCGCGGCCTCCGATCTCTCGGGCGAAGATGATCTCCATTACTAAATCTGCCATTAAAGCAATGAAAGTAAGCATTTGTTTATCTATCTATGTCTACTTCATTTTATATCTGTGTGTGTGTGTGTGTGTGTCCAGAGTAAGATAGTACGGGTGCTCAACCTGTGGCAGAAGAACGTGGTGTTCAAGATCGAAGTGATCCAGCCTCTGTTGGACATGGCCGCCGGGTCGAGCGGCGCCGGCGCCTACACAGACATGGACGACCCCGACCCAGGTATTAACAGCAAACGCCTGCGCGTCAGTGTGTGTGTGTGTGAGAGAGAGAGCGTGCCAACCGATGTGTGTGTGTGTGTGTGTCCCAGGCTCCCCCCCGTCGCCAGAGAAGGAGTGTGTCGCGGCCGTCACGGCCAACTCCATCGCGGCAGCCGTCCCTCAGTTACAGAACTCCGACGCCTTCGCTGCCGTGGCACAGCTCTTCCAGTCCTCACAGGGACAGCAGGTGTGTGTGTGTGGGGGTGTGGGGGTGTGTAGGTGCGTGTGGTTATCTAGAGAGCGGTGTAATGTGACTTATCCTGCGTCTCTCCTCAACGCACATTTCATTCTCCCAAACCTCTGGACGGTGTGATGAACGTCCGCCACGCCTGGCGGCGCCGTTTTCCTCTCCTCCGGTGACCGTCGTCCTTCCTCTCCCAGCTTCAACAGATGCTTCAGACCATCCAGCAGCAGCCGGGGCCGCCCCAGACCCACGCGCCGTCTCCAGCCCCGCCCAACCCCCACCAGTTCCAAGCCCAGGCACATCCCCACCCCCAGCCCCAGAACCTCACCCCTAGCCTGGGCATGGCGGCCCCCGCCCCTCCGCACCCCCCCCAGCCTGTCCCGCCCGTCCAGCAGAAGGCAGCGTTCGACAAGGTCGCAGTGAGTCACTCTCATCCAGTCTTCAGCAGGGCCACAGCAACGCCTGTGTCAACCACCGGGCCGCCCCACCCTAGATCAGTGTTTCCCCTAGAATTTTCTTTCAGGGGGGTGATGGGGGCCCCCCCCCGAAACTACTAGTGTTGTCGCGGGGCGGGCATTATTATTTGAATTTTTTGGCGCAGAGCGGGCATGTCATGGATATATGGTGTCGACAGTATCGTCATAGACGCGGCGTTTCTTAGATTCGGTGCATTTCTTTACACTGAAATGAAACGAGTGCACATAAGTTATGTAAATGAATATTGACAATATATTCATATTTATTGTTCATATAAAAACATATTACAAGAGAATATAAACACTGTAGATGTAACAGAACGAGCACTAGGAACGAGTGATGCAACTACTCTGAACTTCTCTTGACTCCCATGCAGTGTTGACATGTTATGTTAATGACATGTTATGTTAATGACGTCATGTTAACGATGCGTTACAAACGCCCCACCCCCCTCTCTCTCCTCGCTGTAGACGTTGCTCGACCGCTTTGACTACGACGACGAGCCCGAGGGAGGAGAGGACTCCAAGAAGGAGGAGACGTCCTCGGCCCCGCCCCCACCCCTGTAAGCTCCGCCCTCTACCCAGCCCTTGACTCGCTGGAGACTGAATGAATGAATGAAGGCTTTATTTCAAACACGTGAAAATAATACAAAATGTAAAAAACAATCAAATATCAGACAACAACAACAACAAAAAATTACTCATCATGTCTGAAAAGGAGTAGGAAGAAGCCCACCCCTTCTCCACTACTCAGCAATCAAGAGTCATATATTGCCCATATTATGTGTGATGTGATGTTGTGTAACGTAGCCATGTTAGTGTCTGACCCGTCTCTGGGGTGTGTTTGACCGGTGTGTTTTGATTCCCACAGCGGTCAGCAGCCCCCAGTCTTTCCCCAACATATAGACCACTTTCAGCCTCACATGATGGGCATGACGCAGGACCCCTCGCAACAGGTCAGAGGTCGCTCTCGCACCCGCACCAACAACAACAAACAAACAACACGCTTCTGTGTTTACAGCTCTCTCTGTGTCCCCTGTGTCTCCTACAGGTACCTCTCCCGCCAAACGGCCAGCTCCAGGGGTACGGGGCGATGCCCGGGCAGGCCTACCCAGGGATGATGCCTCCTCTGGGGCAGGCTCACCTCGGCCAGCCCCCCCCCGGCTCCGCCGGACCTCCGGGGTTCCTAGGAGGGTTCCCCCCCCACAACGAGGCTTTCAACCAGCACCTAGCTATGCATCAGCAGGTACAGAACGCCTGTACTGGAACAGCCCAGGTAGAGAACGCCTGTACTAGAACAGCCCAGGTAGAGAACGCCTGTACTAGAACAGCCTGGGTACAGAACACCTGTACTAGAACAGCCCAGGTAGAGAACGCCTGTACTAGAACAGCCCAGGTACAGAACGCCTGTACTAGAACAGCCCAGGTACTAGAACAGCCCAGGTACAGAACGCCTGTACTAGAACAGCCCAGGTACAGAACACCTGTACTAGATCAGCCCAGGTAGAGAACGCCTGTACTAGATCAGCCCAGGTACAGAACGCCTGTACTAGAACAGCCCAGGTACAGAATGCCGTACTAGAACAGCCCAGGTACAGAACACCTGTACTAGAACAGCCCAGGTACAGAACACCTGTACTAGAACAGCCCAGGTACAGAATGCTTGTACTAGAACAGCCCAGGTACAGAATGCTTGTACTAGAACAGCCCAGGTACAGAATGCTTGTACTAGAAAAGCCCAGGTAGAGAATGCTTGTACTAGAACAACCCAGGTAGAGAACGCCTGTACTAGAACAGCCCAGGTACAGAACACTTGTACTAGAACAGCCCAGGTACAGAACGCCTGTACTAGAACAGCCCAGGTACAGAACGCCTGTACTAGAACAGCCCAGGTACAGAACGCCTGTACTAGAACAGCCCAGGTACAGAACGCCTGTACTAGAAAAGCCCAGATGTGTGTATTAGGGATCCCACTGTTTGGATTTTTTTCCCACCTACTACTAATGTAAAATTATTGATAAATAATATTATTGATAAATAATATTGTGGAATGGCAGAGGGAAGGAGTTCTGATTGGCTGTCGGCAGTGACGTCATCTGGAAGGAGCTCTTTGACTGGGTTCCATGAATGAGTTTCCCAAAAAGTCAAGGCACTCTAACATAAAAAAAATAAAAAACCTTTATTCAGTTATTCAGGTATATTCATGTAGTTATTCAGGTATATTCATGTAGTTATTCAGGTATATTCATGTGGACCGTTAAAATCCCACAACTGTGATTCAGGTAGGAGGGTTGTGTTTTTAACAGTCCACACGGATATGCTAATTGAAGCAAGGCTGTTTTATTTTTTACGTTAGAGTGCCTTGACTCCTTTTGGAAAATAATCTTGTCTAAGCATCATAGTGTGGAGTGTTTAGTGACCGTCGTGTGCTGTTCTGGTCAGGATATGTGCATGGAACTGGACCCTCCATCCATGAGAGAGGGGGTGCAGAGACCGGATGGCCGGAGGTCGCGCTCAGGCTCTAGGTAACCAGCTTCCCCCGTTTGGGGCTTTCCTGTCAGTAGAGATATAGCCCTGAGACGACCTTTAACCTTTAACTGTCCTTCTCTATGAGGGGGGGGTGGAATGTCCCTTTATTCAGTGGGTGGGAGAGTTCAGTTAGGGCGCTTCTGCACACAGAACGAAGAGCGAAGCGCCAGTCTTGGGGGTCAAAGGTCGGCGGCGAGTCGACGCGGGCGCGCTAGAACTCACGCCTCCCTCTCCGCTCCGCCGCAGGTCGCCAAAGAGGAGGAGGTCGCGGTCCAACTCCCGCACGCGCCGCCCCCGACACAGACGCTCGCGGTCGCGCTCCCGAGACCGCCGCCGGGCGTCGCCGCGCTCGCGCTCCCAGGAGAGGAAGGAGAGGGACAAGGAGAGGGAGCGTCGGCAGAAAGGGCTTCCGCCGCCCAAACCGGACACGCTGAGCGGTGAGGCGACTCTCTTCACCCGCTTCCTGGTTCCCACGGGTCATGGAATTTTCTGGAATATCATGGAATTTTAAAAAGTCTATTCCAGACGTGGAAAGTCAGGGGATTTTATGTTTTTTGGGGGGGTAAGTCATGGAATATCAGGGAATTTTGTTTGTAGCATGTTTAGTTGCCATTTATCAAAATGTCATATTTTCCGTGCAGTATTTCTCTTTATCAGGTAATTTCACGCGTTTCCTGTATTGCATGAGTGGTTGTTATGGTTACCTGATTTTTCAGTGCTCATTTAACCCCTTCCTGCTCGTCAACAGTTTTTCCGTTCATTACAGCTCATGGAAATTCAGCTTTTTACTCACTGAAAGTCAGGGGAAAGACAGGGATTGATTTATTTTTTCTGTTGTGCGTCAACTGTTTTTATAAGTGAATTCATAACTGGATCTTGCTACACACACACACACGTACTCACACACCTGCATACTCACACATACCCACACATACTCACCCATTGTGTGTCCTCTCAGTTTGCAGCACCACTCTCTGGGTGGGCCAGCTGGACAAGAGGACCCAGCAGCAGGACGTGGCTTGTCTCCTGGAGGAGTTTGGACAGATCGACTCCATCAATGTGAGTACAGTAGCCCTGGTCATCTCTGGTATCTCCATCAATGTGAGTACAGTAGCCCTGGTCATCTCTGGTATCTCCATCAATGTGAGTACAGTAGCCCTGGTCATCTCCTCTGGTATCTCCATCAATGTGAGTACAGTAGCCCTGGTCATCTCTGGTATCTCCTCCATCAATGTGAGTACAGTAGCCCTGGTCATCTCCTCTGGTATCTCCATCAATGTGAGTACAGTAGCCCTGGTCATCTCTGGTATCTCCTCCATCAATGTGAGTACAGTAGCCCTGGTCATCTCTGGTATCTCTATCAATGTGAGTACAGTAGCCCTGGTCATCTCCTCTGGTATCTCCATCAATGTGAGTACAGTAGCCCTGGTCATCTCCTCTGGTATCTCCTCCATCAATGTGAGTACAGTAGCCCTGGTCATCTCCTCTGGTATCTCCTCTATCAATGTGAGTACAGTAGCCCTGGTCATCTCCTCTGGTATCTCCTCCATCAATGTGAGTACAGTAGCCCTGGTCATCTCTGGTATCTCCTCCATCAATGTGAGTACAGTAGCCCTGGTCATCTCCTCTGGTATCTCCTCCATCAATGTGAGTACAGTAGCCCTGGTCATCTCCTCTGGTATCTCCATCAATGTGAGTACAGTAGCCCTGGTCATCTCCTCTGGTATCTCCTCCATCAATGTGAGTACAGTAGCCCTGGTCATCTCCTCTGGTATCTCCATCAATGTGAGTACAGTAGCTCTGGTATCTCCATCAATGTGAGTACAGTAGCCCTGGTCATCTCTGGTATCTCCATCAATGTGAGTACAGTAGCCCTGGTCATCTCCTCTGGTATCTCCTCCATCAATGTGAGTACAGTAGCCCTGGTCATCTCTTCTGGTATCTCCTCCATCAATGTGAGTACAGTAGCCCTGGTCATCTCTGGTATCTCCTCTATCAATGTGAGTACAGTAGCCCTGGTCATCTCTGGTATCTCCATCAATGTGAGTACAGTAGCCCTGGTCATGTCCTCTGGTATCTCCTCCATCAATGTGAGTACAGTAGCCCTGGTCATCTCCTCTGGTATCTCCATCAATGTGAGTACAGTAGCCCTGGTCATCTCTGGTATCTCCCCATACGCTTCGAAGGCTCGTTTATACTGTAACACAAGATAAATCTGTGTAAAATCGTGAGGGAATAGTACTTTATATTCGTGCATATCCAAAATTATAATATATGCCCGACACCAGACACAACAAGTACTACGTAAAGCAAGCGTCCCCCCCCCCAGTACATGTTAATCAAGCCAGCGTTCCAGGTGTAAGCTCCTCCCCCTTCTCCCCGACCCAGATGATTCCGCCGCGCGGCTGTGCGTACATCGTCATGGTGCACCGGCAGGACGCCTTCCGCGCGCTGCAGAAGCTCGGCCGAGGGACCTTCAAGGTCAACCAGAAGACCATCAAGGTGAGAGGAGGGCCCTCCTTCCACACTAGAGGTGGTGGGGGGGAAAAAAAATAGATCCGTATAAGAATCGCGATTCTATTCTCGACGATTGGCGATCGACTCATAAATAAAATAAATAAAAAATATAATAAATATTTTTATAAAAACTATTTATAAAATACTAATAAATAATAAATAAATATATTCGGATTTTCTTGTTTTCAGGATAGTTTTGCTGACTATTACTACGTATCACAGGAGTAGAAGTGTCTCACATTCGTGTGAATGCGCTTGTTGGGTGTCATCAGTCAAGCTGTGGTAGATGGCTAGAATGGCTCGCTACCTTAGTGTTTAATGTTTGATTCCATGCTGTAATCAATGACGCTAGTTAGCTACATAATGCTAATGTTAGCTATCTATCTATTTAATGTTAGCTAACCGGTGAATGTCTACCTCCTGAGACGGTCACAAAAACGAGCGTTGTTACTAATGTAGTCTTTTTAATGAAGACATCAACTGCATGGGCAAAGACCTGACGTTTGCCGGTTACTTAACATTAGATAGATAGCTTCCATTAGCATTATGTAGCTAACTAGCGTCATTGATTACAGCATCGAATTGAACATAAACACTTTAAGGTAGCGAGCCATTCTAGCTAGCTACCACAGCTTGACTGATGACACCCAACAAGCACACTCACACGAGTGTGACACTTCTACTCCTGTGATACGTAGTAATAGTCAGCAAAATTATCCTTTTTATCCTTCTATTATGTAGCTAACTAGCGTAGCGCATTGATTACAGCATCGAATTGAACATAAATACTTTAAAGTAGCGAATAAAAGTTTTACTTTCACTCTCGTCGGCTAGTCTAAGTTGAAACTTGTGTTTAAATGTCAGGGAAATTAGTCGTTAGGAGCATCCCGAGTGCTAACCATCACCAGCTCTGGATTCAGAACAGGATTCTCTCTCAGATGTTTGTGTTATTTTGAAATAAAGGGTTGTATTTTTGACTGAAGACCTTCCTCCTGTGTGAACCCCCTGTTCCCAGATTGCCTGGGCGCTGAATAAGGGGCTCAAGGCGGATCTGAAGCCGTTCTGGGACGTGGAGCTGGGCGTGACCTACGTCCCCTGGGCCAAGATCAACGAGGACCAGCTGGAGGGCCTGAGAGAAGGAGGCATGCTGGACATGGACACACTGTCACCAGGCGAGCACTGTCCCCACACACACACACACGAAACACACACACTGTCACCAGGTGAGCACTGTCCCCACACACACACACACGAAACACACACACACTGTCACCAGGTGAGCACTGTCCCCCCACACACACACACACACACACACCTACACACACCACACACACACACACACACACACACACACACACACACACTGTCACCAGGCGAGCACTGTCCCCACACACACACACACACACACACTGTCACCAGGCGAGCACTGTCCCCACACACACACACACACACACACACTGTCACCAGGCGAGCACTGTCCCCACACACACACACACACACACACTGTCACCAGGCGAGCACTGTCCCCACACACACACACACACACTGTCACCAGGCGAGCACTGTCCCCACACACACACACACACACACACGAAACACACACTGTCACCAGGTGAGCGCTGTCCACACACACACACACACACACACCCCCCCACACACACACACACACCTACACACACACACACACACACACACACTGTCACCAGGTGAGCACTGTCCACACACACACACACACACACACACACACACTGTCACCAGGCGAGCACTGTCTACACACACACACACACACACACACACACACACACACACTGTCACCAGGTGAGCACTGTCCCCACACACACACACACACACACTGTCACCAGGCGAGCACTGTCTACACACACACACACACACACACACACACTGTCACCAGGCGAGCACTGTCTACACACACATACACACACTGTCACCAGGCGAGCACTGTCTACACACACACACACACGCGCACACACACTGTCACCAGGCGAGCACTGTCTACACACACACGTGCGTGCGCACAGCCCTGTCTACATACACACAGATGAGACTCACACACACACTCACCAGGTGAGCCCTGTCTACCCACGCGCACACACACACTCTCTCCAGGTGAGCCCTGTCTACACACACACACACACACACACACACACACACACACACACACACACGTGCGCGCGCACAGCCCTGTCTACATACACACAGATGAGACACACACACACACTCACCAGGTGAGCCCTGTCTACCCACGCGCACACACACACTCTCTCCAGGTGAGCCCTGTCTACACACACACACAGTCACACCCAGGCCGGTGAAGGGCGTGTTCTGACCGTGGTACGTGTGCTTGGTTCCCAGAGTGGCGAGGGGCCCTGAACAGCCTGGAGGAAGCGGAGCAGTTGGCCCAAAATGGCCGCTCCGAGCCGCCGGTGGACGAGGGCTTGGTGGCGCCGGTGAACGCTCCTGGACAGGTACGACTAAAACACGCTTCACACCGCCAACGCCTGGTCTGAGATCAGCCCCTGGACTGGAGATACCTCTCTGGGATCTGAGGATCTTGAATGAGCGCAATGTCAATATCAGGCTGCTATCACCTACTGACTAACAGTCATGCTTTACACACTATCACCTACTGACTAACAGTCATGCTTTACACACTATCACCTACTGACTAACAGTCATGCTTTACACACTATCACCTACTGACTAACAGTCATGCTTTACACACTATCACCTACTGACTAACAGTCATGCTTTACACACTATCACCTACTGACTAACAGTCATGCTTTACACACTGTCTGAGAACTGTTTCACTGACAGATACAGACAGACACATGTATAAGTAGATGGGAGGGAAGGAAGGAAGGGAAGGGAAGGGAAGGGAAGGGAAGGAAAGGAAAGGAAGGAAAGGAAGGAAGGAAGGAAGGAAGGAAGGAAGGAAGGAAGGAAGGAAGGAAGGAAGGAAGATGGAAGGAAAGGAAGATGGAAGGAAGGAAAGATGGAAGGAAAGAAATAAGGACAGAATCCTTTAATAGTCCCGGTCTGGTGTGCTCCTCTCTCCCAGGTTCCGCCCATGGGGGGCGTGGCTTCCCTCCAGCCTCCGGGCTTCCCGGGGCCCATGGGCATCCCTCCCCCCTCCTTCCCCCCCGGGGTCCCCCCTCCGCCCCCCTTCATGAGACCCGGATTCAACCCCATGCAGATGCCTCCAGGTAACACACCCACGCCTCTCTCTCTCTCTCTCTCTCTCTCTCTCTCTCTCTCTCTCTCTCTCTCTCTCTCTCTCTCAGGTAACACACCCACACCTCTGTCTCTCTCTCTCCCTCTCTCTCTATCTCTCTCTCTCTCTCTCTCTCAGGTAACACACCCACACCTCTGTCTGTCTCTCTCTCTCTCTCCCCCTCTCTCTCTCTCCCCCTCTCTCTCAGGTAACACACCCACGCCTCTGTCTCTCTCTCCCTTTCCCTCTCTCTCAGGTAACACACCCACGCCTCTGTCTCTCTCTCCCTTTCCCTCTCTCTCAGGTTACACACCCACGCCTCTGTCTCTCTCTCCCTTTCCCTCTCTCTCAGGTTACACACCCACGTCTCTCCAGACCTGTCTCTCTCTCTCTCTCTCTCTCTCTCTCTCTCTCTCTCTCTCTCCCTCTCACTCACCCTCAGGTAGCACACCCACGCCTCTCCAGACCTCTCTCTCACACACACTCACTCACTCTCACTCACACACTCACTCACTCACTCACTCACTCACTCACTCACTCACTCACTCACTCACTCACTCACTCACTCACTCACTCACTCACTCACTCACTCACTCACTCTCTCTCTCTCTCTCTCTCTCTCTCTCTCTCTCTCTCTCTCTCTCTCTCTCTCTCTCTCTCTCCCTCTCCCTCCCTTTCCCTCTCTCATTCCCTTCTGAACTCGTTGCTCAACCTCTCCCCCTCTCTCCGTCCTACCAGGCTTCCCTCCCCCAGGGGCCATGCCCATGGGCCCCCCGCCCCCTTCCGCCGGCATGGTCGAGGACCCGTCCGCGGACCCAGCTGGCCTGGGCCCCAGGAACAACAGCGACGGCCCCGAGGGGCTCCACCTGTACGGCCACCAGGGCCCCATCCCCCCCCAGATGGGCTCCATGGGTCAGTCTGTTAGCCAGAGCACCGGCGTGAGACCCCTCTTACCAGGGCGTGCACACGTGTGGTTTTAAATGTGCATCATGTGCTCCTTTAACCACGGAGACTAGGCATGTGACGAAATATTGTAATATGATATATTGCGATATAAAACGTGACAAAAGCTAGCAGTCATTAAGGCTTAAGTGCCTGTATACTAACTAGCAGTCATTAAGTCTAAGTGCCTGTATACTAACTATACTAACTAGCATGTATACTAACTAGCAGTCACTAGCTAGTCAGCACAATAACTTCCTCAATGAATTTTACAGTTTTGACAGTTTCCATCCATTCCTTAGCAAGCTAATCCCAGATAGAAGAGTAAGGCTTGGGCCACATCCAAGTCCAGGGGAGGAGACCAGACCCCCTGACCCGTGCGTTTTTGTTTCCCTTCTCCAGGCGGTCAGATGGGCGTTCCTCCAGGGGGCCCTCCGCCCCCCCCGCCCCCATCGGGGGGTCTCCTCGGGGCGCGGCCCGGCATGATCCCCCTGCAGCGCCCCCCGGTGCTCCCGCCCCCTCACATGCAGCGCTTCCCCCCGCCGCACGGCCCCCGGCCTCCGCACCCCGGCATGCCCCTCATGCCCCCCCAGATGGGCGGGCCCCCCAGGGGGCCCCACCCCCAGATTATGCACCAGGAGCCTCCGCCTCCCCCCCACGGGAGGTTCGGGATGCCCCCCCACGCCATGAGGGGCCCGTTCCCCCGGCACGGCCCCCCGCCGGGGCCCCCCCCTCCTCCCTTCCTGAGGCCTGGGGCCCCTCTTCCACGGGGGCCGGAGGAGCCTGAGGACATGGAGGGGAGGCCCTTCAGGAACGACCGGCCCGGGTTCAGGGACCGAGAACCGGACAGGGACTGGGACAGAGAGAGGGACAGAGGAGGGTTCGGGGGAGGGAGACGGACGTTTGGGGACGGAGGGAGAGGAGGAGGAGGAGGAGGAGGAGGAGGGGAGAGAATGGACAGGGAGAGGTTTGGGGGCTGGCAGGATGACGGAGGGGAGCCGAGAGGAGGAGGAGGGGAGCCGAGAGGAGGAGGAGGGGAGCCGAGAGGAGGAGGAGAGCAGAGAGGAGGAGGAGGAGGAGGAGGAGGGTGGGAGAGGGACAGGGACCGGGACAGAGACAGAGACCGGCGAGACTGGAGGGAGAGACGGAGCAGTCTAGAGAGGGGGAGGGGGGAGGAAGGAGAGAGGGAGAGAGGCAGGGGAGAGGGGGGAGAGAGAGAGAGAGGCGGGGGAGAGAGGGAGAGAAGCCGGGGGGAGGGGGCAGAGAGGGAACGAGGGAGGGGAGAGGGAGGAGAGAGGGAGAGGGGCAGGGGGGAGGGAGGAGAGAGAGAACGAGGGAAGGGGGAGGGAGGAGAGAGAGAACGAGGGAGGGGGGAGGGAGGAGAGAGAGAACGAGGGAGAGTAGGGGAGGGAGGAGAGAGAGAACGAGGGAGGGGGGAGGGAGGAGAGCGAGAACGAGGGAGAGTAGGGGAGGGAGAGAGAGGGAGAGCAGTGGAGGGAGAGAGAGGCAGAGCAGCGGAGGGAGAGAGAGGGAGAGCGGCAGAGGGAGAGAGAGGCAGAGCGGCGGAGGGAGAGAGAGGGAGAGCGGCGGAGGGAGAGAGAGGCAGAGCGGCGGAGGGAGAGAGAGGCAGAGCAGTGGAGGGAGAGAGAGGGAGAGCGGCGGAGGGAGAGAGAGGCAGAGCAGCGGAGGGAGAGAGGCCCAGGCGGAGAGAGAGGAGCACGCGTTGGGACCGGGACGATCGAAGGGGGGCGGAGCCCGAGAGCCTGGACAAACCCCAGAACTCTCAGAGCGCCGAACAACCCGGCGGCGGCGCTGCTGCTCCTCCTCGTCCTGCTGCTCCTGCCGCCGCCTCCTCCTCTGAGGAGCCCGGTCCTCAACCCGGGGACGACCCCCCGAAAGAGCCCGCCCAGCAGCTAGCGCAGCCCCCGCCCTCGGCCCCCCCTCCCGAAAAGACTGCTGCAGACCCGCCACTGTCCGACCCCCCAGCAAAGACTGAGTCCACAGAGCCAGAGACGACACCGGAGCCAGAGGCTTAGCCCCGCCCCACCCCACACACACACACACACACACACACACACACACACACACACACTCTCTCACACATGCACACACACACACTCACACACACCTCCCCTCAGAGACGGAGGGATGAAGTGACTTCATCCACAGCCCTAACCTCCACCAACTAGGGACGAATGGAAGACCTACTCTGTCTGTGTCAGTCCTCAGTGGGATCCTTCCCTTGCCTCCTCTCCTTCGTCCTTCCCTTGTCTCCTCTCCTCCTTCATCGCGTGGCAGAGACGACTTGTCGGGTATAATATGGTAAAGATAGATTTCTATCTCGTTCTTTCATTTATCAGTGGCCATGAACACTAGGAGACGAATGATATCGATTCAGTTTGATCCCTGTCCATCCAGCAGATAAGAGAATTTGAATGAATTCATATTTGAACGGGTGAAGTTCTATTTAACATCAGTCATGATGTTTAACTCATTGATTGAATCTCAAATCACTGCTGAATACGTTGGTGTGAGATGGACTCGTCTGACGGCGCAGACGTTCCTCTCTGGTTTCTGACGGCGCAGACGTTCCTCTCTGGTTTCTGACTCACCTCTCACCTCGCTGAAGACATCGTACTGTTAAGTGGACGGCCTGAAAGAGTCTGACTGTACTCCCCTCACCTGAACCCCACCCTTAACCTGACCCCCACCCTTAACCTGACCCCCACCCCTCACCTGAACCCCTCCCCTCACCTGAACCCCTCACCTGAACCCCTCCCCTCACCTGAACCCCTCCCCTCACCTGAACCCCTCTCTTAACCTGGACCCCACCCCTCCCCTCTCCTGAACCCCTCTCTTAACCTGGACCCCACACCTCCCCTCTCCTGAACCCCTCTCTTAACCTGGACCCCACACCTCCCCTCTCCTGAACCCCTCTCTTAACCTGGACCCCACCCCTCCCCTCTCCTGAACCCCTCTCTTAACCTGGACCCCACACCTCCCCTCTCCTGAACCCCTCTCTTAACCTGGACCCCACACCTCCCCTCTCCTGAACCCCTCTCTTAACCTGGACCCCACACCTCCCCTCTCCTGAACCCCTCTCTTAACCTGGACCCCACCCCTCCCCTCACCTGGACCCCTCTCTTAACCTGGACCCCACACCTCCCCTCTCTTGAACCCCTCTCTTAACCTGGACCCCACACCTCCCCTCACCTCTCCTGAACCCCTCTCTTAACCTGGACCCCTCCCCTCTCTTGAACCCCTCTCTTAACCTGAACCCCTCTCTTAACCTGGACCCCTCCCCTCTCCTGAACCCCTCTCTTAACCTGGACCCCACCCCTCCCCTCACCTCTCCTGAACCCCTCTCTTAACCTGGACCCCACACCTCCCCTCCCCTGAACCCCTCTCTTAACCTGGACCCCACACCTCCCCTCACCTGAACCCCTCTCTTAACCTGGACCCCTCCCCTCTCCTGAACCCCTCTCTTAACCTGGACCCCTCCCCTCTCTTAACCTGGACCCCTCTCTTAACCTGGACCCCTCCCCTCTCCTGAACCCCTCTCTTAACCTGGACCCCTCCCCTCTCCTGAACCCCTCTCTTAACCTGGACCCCACACCTCCCCTCTCCTGAACCCCTCTCTTAACCTGGACCCCACACCTCCCCTCTCCTGAACCCCTCTCTTAACCTGGACCCCACCCCTCCCCTCTCCTGAACCCCTCTCTTAACCTGGACCCCACACCTCCCCTCTCCTGAACCCCTCTCTTAACCTGGACCCCACCCCTCCCCTCTCCTGAACCCCTCTCTTAACCTGGACCCCACCCCTCCCCTCTCCTGAACCCCTCTCTTAACCTGGACCCCACACCTCCCCTCTCCTGAACCCCTCTCTTAACCTGGACCCCACACCTCCCCTCTCCTGAACCCCTCTCTTAACCTGGACCCCACACCTCCCCTCTCCTGAACCCCTCTCTTAACCTGGACCCCACACCTCCCCTCACCTCTCCTGAACCCCTCTCTTAACCTGGACCCCACACCTCCCCTCTCCTGAACCCCTCTCTTAACCTGGACCCCACACCTCCCCTCTCCTGAACCCCTCTCTTAACCTGGACCCCACACCTCCACGTTTAAGCTGGAGAGTTGCTCTGAAACGGATCTGAACACTGACATGAAGAGTCCCGTCCCCCAACGCTGTAAATGTGCTTTTAGTCCCACACCTACTCAGACTGGGGGCAATAACAATGCTGTTTATATTTTGACTGTACAAGAAAAAAAAAGGCCCTTTTGCTGTATTGTTTTTAACTCTAAATGTTTACAATGCCTAAGGAATGAAGCGTTTCTATGATTTGTAAGGTAAAACATGAATTACATCTTCAATATTTCAGCCATAGGGAATTGTTTTTAATAAACTATTTTCATACCAAAATGGTGGCCTATTGATTTCCTCTGACCGTTGCAATTCATTTAAAAAAAGTATTAAAATGTTTATTTGTTTATTTGCAAAGGACACGTTACAATAGCCATTTACAGATTTATTCAAAGTTACATTTAGCATAGGTAGTCAAGTGTGGGCCTACTACTACTCGCCAGAACTTGTAAGTGCATGTCCTTCCTTTACAAGTGTGCATTCTGGTGTAGGTCCCAAAACATTTAAGTATATCTTGAATACTTAGTGTTCTAGCTGAAAGCTATAGCTTACTGTAGCTCCATTGTAGTCCTACGTTCTGTGTGTTTGCTGAAAGTGGTGATGTTGGTCTCATTTGTCGGAAATAAAGCTTTCTAGTTCATGTGCATCGTGCATCAGAAGCTTTTCATTCAGTTTGCTTAAGTTTGACGTTTACTGGATAACATTGAAGAAACTACATTTCCCAGAAAACCACTCGGAACACATGTGCTCGCTGACTGAGTCGATGTCATCAGCCTGTAGTCCAGCCGGTGGCGTGGCTCCGTCCTGATCTCTTCCAATACTTTACACTTTATTGCCCAGAAGTGACATCGAAATGACGGTAAATCATGTATATAATATTAAAACATTCATGCAGCGTTTGTATTAGCTACAGCTAACGTTAGCTAGACTAGCTCAATTGTGTTCATTGCCACTTTGCTATGCTTATGCTAGCTAGGTTAGCTAGGTTAGCTAGGTTAGCTAGAACTAATGGTGCGTTCGTTTGTGGTCGGAGGTGGCAAGTCGCAAGTGGGAAAATACCTACCTCCGACCTGTGTGCATTCGAGCTATATACCATTATATCACAGTTACCTAGTTATATCTAGTGCATTCGAGCAACTGGGGGCTGAGAAACATATCCGAATTTGCGACGAGGAAGTGCGAGTTCATGCGGTGTTTTATTTAATCATTCCTAGCAAGTCGCAATTTGCACCTCCCAGTTATAAACGAACGCACCATAACTACCATTCATGCCTGTTACCAAACGGTGCTGGCACAACTGATCGCCTGCTCCAGGAACAACGGGCAGATAAGGGAAAGCTGACGCGATAGTGCTAACTCTCCACCTCCTCACTGATGAGAAGTACTAGCGTGTGTGAGAAATGTCTTTTCAGGAACGAAAGGGTACAGCAAAGCTGGACTTTCTGAGGAAGATAGAGGAAGAAGTCCAGCAGAAATGGGAGAGGGAGAAAGTCTTTGACTGTGACGCGCCCACCACCATCGGGCAAAGCACCAAGTGAGTTGTGATTGAATTGTCATCATCAGTCTGCATTTGTTATCACCAGCCAGCTGAATGCACTGTCACTAATATTCTGTCTGTTACAGCAAGAACAAGTACTTTGTCACCTTCCCCTACCCGTACATGAATGGCCGGCTACATCTTGGTCACACGTTCTGCCTTTCTAAGTGCGAGGTGAGGTATATTTATGTCTCTTAACAGATCTGTAACAACACAATTACAAGTCGTGGAGTCTGTGGTTCAGGAGGTAGAGCGGGTCGTCCAATGATCGCAGGGTCGGCGGTTCGAATCCCGGCTCCTCCTGTCCACATGTCGAAGTATCCTCGGGCAAGACACTGAACCCCCCCAAATTGCTCCCAATGAGCAGGCTAGCACCTTGCTTGAATGTGTGTGTGAATGGGTGAATGAGTGAAACCGCTTTGTAGAAAAAGAGCGATATAAGTCCAGTCCATTTACCAAGTCCTGATATGTCATCACTTCTGGTCTGTTCTCTGCAGTTTGCCGTCGGCTACCAGCGACTGAAAGGGAAGCAATGCTTGTTCCCGTTTGGGCTGCACTGCACAGGAATGCCAATCAAAGTAAGTTCATTTCTTGCAGCTTTATCTCAAACTACTTTTTTTTTATCGTCCCCCGCCACCTGTTGAAACCGGGGGGCGACTAGGCCTTGGTTATACTCTCCAGGAGTACGTTAGGGTCCGCGTGACGTACATTTCGTCGTCAGAGGGTGTTCGCTTCCCAAGCAGGAGATCCTTGCTCTCGATGAATCCTAAATGGTAACACGTGCTTCATTGGCGCAGTTGCTTTTTGCATGTGTCGTGATAAATATCCTGGTTCTTCCTGTCTGTCAGGCCTGCGCAGACAAGCTGAAGAGAGAGATGGAGGTGTATGGCAATCCACCCCAGTTTCCCGATGAAGACGAGGAGGAGGAAGAACAGAGTCCCAAGGTGGAAGATGAAATCATCATCAAGGATAAATCTAAGGGCAAAAAGGTAAGCCATGGGTTAGGGTTAGATGATCAATGGTTAGGGTTAGTTGATCAATGGTTAGGGTTAGTTGATCAATGGTTAGGGTTAGTTGATCAATGGTTAGGGTTAGGTGATCAATGGTTAGGGTTAGTTGATCAATGGTTAGGGTTAGATGATCAATGGTTAGGGTTAGTTGATCAATGGTTAGGGTTAGTTGATCAATGGTTATGGTTAGATCAATGGTTATGGTTAGATGATCAATGGTTAGGGTTAGGGTTAGGGTTAGTTGATCAATGGTTAGGGTTAGTTGATCAATGGTTAGGGTTAGTTGATCAATGGTTAGGGTTAGTTGATCAATGGTTAGGGCGTCCATCTTGATCACAGCTACGTATGTGAATTGCACTTGGTTTATATTAGGCCTACATGTCCACATTGCAGTTAGAATCATCTGACCTCATGCACCTGTCTCTCTAGCCATCTGTCTTCCTGTCCATATATAACTGTCCTCATGCACCTCTCTCTCTAGCCATCTATCCGTCTTCGTGTTTTAACATTTCGTTCTCTCGACCCTCCCAGAGCAAAGCGGTGGCGAAGGCCGGAGGCGCCAAGTTCCAGTGGGACATCATGAGGTCGCTGGGCCTGAGCGACCAGGAGATCGTGGCGTTCGCCAGCGCCGAGCACTGGCTGGATTACTTCCCCCCGCTGGCCGTCAAAGACCTGAAGAAGATGGGCGTCAAGGTGACCGGAAATGACCGGCTTCACTCTCCATCTCTTGTTTTTATGTTTGATTTTGATTTATTACCGTAAAGCACTCTGTGCATCCGTGCTGTGAAGAGCGCTATATAAATAAAGCTTACTTACTTACTTGTTTATATCTACACTAAGGGCTGAATTTACTAGAATAAAATGACTCAAATTGGAGGAAAGTTAACTGTAGAACGATGTACTATACTTGAGTATAATAATACTAATAATACCATTCATTGAAGTAATGCTATGTAAACAATGCAACAATGTGGTGCTGTCACCTCTATTTTAAGTGTCCCAAAATCGTTTGCTCCAATCCGACCGATTTTGCTCCAGAAAATTCAGGTCCCTAGTGGCCCCGTTTAGACATGGATGGAGTTCCTTCTCCACGAGAAGCCATTGTTCCACAGTTTGCTATTCCGGGGCATGTATGACGTTGGTTCCCTGGTTCCCTGAACTCTGTCTGCGATCCCAGGTGGACTGGAGGCGTTCCTTCATCACCACGGACGTCAACCCCTTCTACGACTCCTTCGTCAGGTGGCACTTCGTCACTCTGAAGGAGAGGAAGAAGATCAAGTTTGGCAAACGGTGAGTGGCCAGAGCACAGGCCGCCTCCTTCACGCTGGCGTCCACAGACACTTCCACCATGTGGTGGCGCTGTAGCATTCGTTCACGTCAGATGACTGTCATCCGCTCGGCCCGGCAGGTACACCATCTTCTCCCCTAAGGATGGACAGCCCTGCATGGACCACGACAGGCAGACTGGAGAGGTGGGTTCTGGGATGTTCTGACTGAACCGTCTGGTTCTAGGGTTAGGGTTGGTCTGACTGAACGGTCCAGATAGCCCAGGACTGTGGTGTGGTAGTACAGGTACCTACGCTACTGGGACTGGTTTGCTTGAGTCACTGCACCTCTGTAACGGCGTTTGTTTCACCCTTCAGGGCGTTGGACCTCAGGAGTACACTCTGATTAAGATGAAGATGCTCGAGCCCTACCCAGCCAAACTGAGGTACAGCAGCGTCTTAATAATCAAATGACATATTATTGTGTGTGTGTGTGTGTGGTGTGTGTGGTGTGTGTGTGTGTGTGTGTGTGCGTGAATCTCTCTTGGGGGGGGGGGGTGGTATTGAGAGTGAAGAAAAGGTGATTCTCCTCCTGTAGCAGCTGTATTGCTTAAATATTTTATTCTATTCTGTAATATTCTCTTCCTGATTAGATATTTTATTCTGTTCTATTCCTGATTAGATATTTTATTCTATTCTGCTCTATTCTCTTCCTGATTAGATGTTTTATTCTGTTCTATTCCTGATTAGATATTTTATTCTATTGTGCTCTATTCTCTTCCCGATTAGATGTTTTATTCTGTTCTATTCCTGATTAGATATTTTATTCTATTGTGCTCTATTCTCTTCCTGATTAGATGTTTTATTCTGTTCTATTCCTGATTAGATATTTTATTCTGTTCTGTTCTATTCTCTTGCTGATTAGATATTTTATATTATTCTGTTATGTTCTCTTCCTGATGAGATATTTTATTCTATTCTATTCTCTTCCTGATTAGATGTTTTATTCTATTCTCTTCCTGATTAGATATGTTATTCTATTCTGTTCTATTCTGTTCCTGATAAGATGTTTTATTCTATTCTGTTCTAGTCTTCCTGATTAGGGGTTTTATTCTGTTCTCTTCCTGATTAGATATTTTATTCTATTCTATTCTCTTCCTGATTAGATGTTTTATTCTATTCTCTTCCTGATCAGATGTTTTATTCTATTCTCTTCCTGTTTAGATGTTTTATTCTCTTCCTGATCAGATGTTTCATTCTGCTCTTCTCTCCTCCCACTCCCAGTGGGCTGAAAGGTAGGAAGGTGTTCCTGGTGGCCGCCACCCTGAGACCTGAGACCATGTTCGGTCAGACCAACTGCTGGGTGCGGCCGGACATGAAGTACATCGCCTTCCAGACGGCCGCCGGCGAGGTCTTCGTCTGCACGCGGAGGTCGGCCAGGAACATGGCCTACCAGGGCGTCACCCAGGACAACGGCGTGGTGCCCCTGGTCATGGAGCTACTGGGAAAGGTGAGCAAGATTCAAGATTCATTTATTTGTCCCGAGGGGAATTTGTCTTGGACATAGAGGCTGCTACATACTGTTAAAGAATTTCAACTGATCACCCATGTGTTCACTCCAAGATAGTTTTTATGTTATCTTACTCTATTTATGTTCCTGTTTTCTCTGAGTTTATTGTTTTTCAATGTTTGTGGAAAGCAGACGTTAACTACATTTTCACTGACATCTGTTGTGCCAGTTGGTCTGGCAAAATAGATCACAACCCCCTGTCACGACACTACCCCTTTAAAAGGGCTCGCCCGTCTTATTGACGGGGCTCTCTGACTCGAATTCACTTCCTGTTGTGAGAGACCGCTTGCAAACGTATTGAAGAATAAAGATATCGTAAATTGTTTTTAACCAGCTTGAATCGACCACTCGCGTGCTCTTATTCTTAATCCAAGTATTAAGAAAATATATTAACAATACCTCTAGAGATGTTCAGGGACAGGTGAGCAGACCCTCTAGATGTTCTGGGACAGGTGAGCAGACCCTCTAGAGATGTTCTGGGACAGGTGAGCAGACCCTCTAGATGTTCTAGGACAGGTGAGCAGACCCTCTAGAGATGTTCTAGGACAGGTGAGCAGACCCTCTAGATGTTCTAGGACAGGTGAGCAGACCCTCTAGATGTTCTGGGACAGGTGAGCAGACCCTCTAGATGTTCTGGGACAGGTGAGCAGACCCTCTAGATGTTCTGGGACAGGTGAGCAGACCCTCTAGAGATGTTCGGGGACAGGTGAGACCCTCTAGATGTTCTGGGACAGGTGAGCAGACCCTCTAGAGATGTTCTGGGACAGGTGAGCAGACCCTCTAGAGATGTTCGGGGACAGGTGAGCAGACCCTCTAGGTGTTCTGGGACAGGTGAGACCCTCTAGATGTTCTGGGACAGGTGAGCAGACCCTCTAGAGATGTTCTGGGACAGGTGAGCAGACCCTCTAGAGATGTTCGGGGACAGGTGAGCAGACCCTCTAGATGTTCTGGGACAGGTGAGCAGACCCTCTAGAGATGTTCTGGGACAGGTGAGCAGACCCTCTAGAGATGTTCGGGGACAGGTGAGCAGACCCTCTAGAGATGTTCTGGGACAGGTGAGCAGACCCTCTAGAGATGTTCGGGGACAGGTGAGCAGACCCTCTAGAGATGTTCTGGGACAGGTGAGACCCTCTAGATGTTCTGGGACAGGTGAGCAGACCCTCTAGAGATGTTCGGGGACAGGTGAGCAGACCCTCTAGAGATGTTCGGGGACAGGTGAGCAGAGGGTTCCCACTGGTCATGGAATTTATGGAATATCATGGAATTTTAAAAAGTCTATTCCCAGACATGGAAAATCAGAGGATTTGATGTTTTTTTGGGCTGTCATGGAATATCAGGTTATCATGGAATTTAGTTGCCATTTATCAAATGGTCATTTTCCGTGCAGTATTTCTCTTTATCTGGTTATTTCACGCGTTTCCTGTATTACGTGAGTGGTTGTTATGGTTACTTGATTTTTCAGTGCTCATTTAACCCCTTCCTGCTCGTCAACAGTTTTTCCGTTCATTACAGCTCATGGAAATTCAGCTTGTTACTCACTGAAAGTCAGGGGAAAGTCAGGGAATTGGACATTGGGCGTGGAGTGGGAACCCTGTAGAGCTGCTCTGGGACCAGCTCCAGTGCGCTAGAGCGTGCAGCACTCACAGCGCATAGATTCACAGGACTGCCTGGTGGGCGGCACGGATCGGAGCGTTCTTTCCATCAGCTCAGACATCGCTCTCTTCCTCCTCCTCCTCCTCGACTCGTGCACTGTGCATTCCTGATGCCTCCCCAAACACACTCCCTACGCTGGACCGGGTCTATCAAATATTAAACCACTCCGCTGCTAATGGTTGCTCGCTCTTAGGAACAGGATACGTGTTTGAGATTAGAGCGTTCTGTACTTTAGTGCTGCATGTTTGATGTCTGACTGAACGTTGGCCTGCATTCAGTCTCATTGATCAGTTATTAGAAGACTGGTTATTGATTGTTGTTATTCTATCTCAGCCTCCTCTCCCTCTGCTACTCTGTCACATCTCTCTCTCTCTCTCTTACTCATATCTCTTTCTCTCCTAACCTCTATATCTCCCCACTTTCTCCACATCCCTCTCTCTTTCAACTCCTCTGTCTCTCTCCCCACCTCTGTCCCCCATCTCTCCCCCTCCCCCCATCTCTCTCTCTCTGGCTTCATCTCTCTCTCTCTTTTTCGCCATCCCCCACTCCTTTAATCTCAAGCACACACACATATACACATATTTAAAAGTTTGATGCATACACACACTCCTACTCCCGCAGACCATACCCCTGTGGTAAAGTGGGCTTGCATGTCTTTTTTTCCCACCACCAGGACATTCTGGGATGTTCCCTGAGCGCCCCTCTGACGTCCTACAAGACCATCTACGCTCTGCCCATGCTCACCATCAAGGAAGATAAAGGTACCTGGCGCTCAGAACACGCTAGTCAGCTAGCCGCTCAGGATCGCTAGCCAGCTAGCTGCTAAGGACACGCTAGCCAGCTAGCCGCTCAGGACACGCTAGCCAGCTAGCTGCTCAGGACACGCTAGCCAGCTAGCCGCTCAGAACACGTTAGTCAGCTAGCCACTCAGGATCGCTAGCCAGCTAGCCGCTCAGGACACGCTAGCCAGCTAGCTGCTCAGAACACGTTAGTCAGCTAGCCGCTCAGGATCGCTAGCCAGCTAGCCGCTCAGGACACGCTAGCCAGCTAGCTGCTCAGGACACGCTAGCCAGCTAGCCGCTCAGAACACGTTAGTCAGCTAGCCGCTCAGGATCGCTAGCCAGCTAGCCGCTCAGAACACGCTAACCAGCTAGCCGCTCAGAACACGCTAGCCAGCTAGCCGCTCAGGATCGCTAGCCAGCTAGCCGCTCAGGACACGCTAGCCAGCTAGCTGCTCAGGACACGCTAGCCAGCTAGCCGCTCAGAACACGCTAGCCAGCTAGCCGCTCAGAACACGCTAGTTATATTTCACTGTATTACCCGACAAGAGTAAGGAGAGGGAGAAATGGCTCTAATTTACAGATTGGCTCATTAATGTTATCAGGTCCCCTATTAGCCCCCATGGGTACATTTTCTAAATTGAAATGGTCTTCGCACAATGGAAACGTCTCAGAAGGAACCTATACTGTCTTTTGTCTCTCTTTCTCACCTGAACAACGGTAACATCTGTTGGACAGAGGGGGACAGGCTAGAGAAGATGGTGGTCTCAGGGGTTAAAAAGAGATGATTTAGTATGTTTACCGTTGTTGTTGTTGTGTTGCATAACTGTGGTCCTCTTGTGTGACCTCAGGTACCGGGGTCGTCACCAGCGTTCCGTCCGATGCCCCTGATGACATCGCCGCGCTTAGGGACCTCAAGAAGAAGCAGGTGAGCTCCAGCGCGACCTCTGACCTTCTACGTCTGCTCCCGTTCAATTCAATTATCAAATAACTTTTAATTACTTCCCCAGAAGAAGACATAAAATGTCTGGCCAGTGAAATTAGTTTTTATTTGATTTTTTTTTGTCACCAGGCCCTGAGAGAAAAATACGGCATCGAGGACAAGATGGTGTTGCCTTTTGAACCGGTATATTCCCCGCCACACCCCTCACACCTAACTCGAACCCCAACACCTAACCCTAACCCCTCACACCTAACCCTAACCCCTCACACCTAACCCTAACCCCTCACACCGAACCCTAACCCCTGACACCTAACCCCTCACACCTAACCCTAACCCCTCACACCTAACCCTAACCCCTCACACCTAACCCTAACCCCTCACACCTAACCCCTCACCCTAACCCCTCACACCTCACCCTCACCCCTCACACCTAACCCTAACCCCTCACACCTAACCCTAACCCCTCACACCTCACCCTAACCCCTCACACCTAACCCTAACCCCTCACACCTAACCCTAACCCCTCACACCTCACCCTAACCCCTCACACCTAACCCTAACCCCTCACACCTAACCCTAACCCCTCACACCTAACCCTAACCTCTCACACCTAACCCTAACCCCTCACACCTCACCCTAACCTCTCACACCTAACCCTAACCTCTCACACCTAACCCTAACCCCTCACACCTCACCCTCACACCTCACCCTAACCCCTCACACCTCACCCTAACCCCTCACACCTAACCCTAACCCCTCACACCTAACCCTAACCCCTCACACCTCACCCTAACCCCTCACACCTAACCCTAACCCCTCACACCTCACCCTAACCTCTCACACCTAACCCTAACCTCTCACACCTAACCCTAACCCCTCACACCTCACCCTAACCTCTCACACCTAACCCTAACCCCTCACACCTAACCCTAACCCCTCACACCTAACCCTAACTCCTCACACCTAACTCCTCACACCTAACCCTAACCTCTCACACCTAACCCTAACCCCTCACACCTAACTCGAACCCCAACACCTAACCCTAACCCCTCACACCTATCCCTAACCCCTCACACCTAACCCTAACCCCTCACCCCTAACCCTAACCCCTCACACCTAACCCTAACCCCTCACACCTAACCCAAACCCCTCACACCTAACCCTAACCCCTCACACCTAACCCTAACCCCTCACACCTAACCCTAACCCCTCACACCTAACCCTAACCCCTGACACCTAACCCTAACCCCTCACACCTAACCCTAACCCCTCACACCTAACCCTAACCCCTCACACCTAACCCTAACCCCTCACACCTCACCCTAACCCCTCACACCTAACCCTAACTCCTCACACCTAACTCCTCACACCTAACCCTAACCTCTCACACCTAACCCTAACCCCTCACACCTAACCACATCCCTGTGAGTAGGACCTCACATCCCACAACTAACCCTACAAGTCTTCTATGAGTAGGACTGTCCTTCTCCTCACACCCTCACCTGTCTTCTGTGAGCAGGACTATTCAAGTGTGTGTGTGTGCGTGTGTGTGTGTGTGCCCGCCCGCGTAGCATCACTGTCTTCTTCTCTGGGTCCCCAGGTGCCCATCATTGAGATCCCGGGCTACGGGAGCCTGTCCGCCCCCCTGGTGTGCGACGAGCTGAAGATCCAGAGCCAGAACGACAAGGAGAAGCTGGCCGAGGCCAAGGAGAAGGTCTACCTCAAGGGCTTCTACGAAGGGGTGAGACGCCTGTATCCCCGTTAGAAATCCTCTTGGAAAAACGACACTGCATCGTTGATGGAATTTGAAGTTCCTTTAAAGTAGTTATGGCTGCCGGCCTTATCCCTCCCTGCATGTCATCTGTTACATGTTGAAATGTAACCCTCTCTACCTGGATCCTTCTCCCTCTCTCTCCCTCTCTCTCTTTCTGTCTCGCTCTCTCTCTCTCTCTCTCTCTCCCACTTCTCTCCCTCTCTCCCCTCTCTCTCTCTCTCTCTCCTCTCTTTCTCCTTCTCTCTCTCTCTCCCTCCCTCCTTCTCTTTCTCCTCTCTCTCCCCCCCCCCCCTCTCTCCCTTTCTCTCACTCTCTCCCTCTCCCCCCCCTCCCTCTCTCTCTCTCTCTCTCTCTCTCTCCAGATCATGCTGGTTGAAGGCTTCAAGGGGCAGAAGGTCCAGGACGTCAAAAAGCCCATCCAGAAGATGATGGTGGAGAAGGTTGGCTGGCTCTTTCCTGAGTGTGTGTTCTTCTGACCGGTTAGGGTTGTGTGTGTATTTGTGTGTGTGTATTTGTGTGTGTGTGTGTGTGTGTTCATTTGGGTGTGTGTATTTGTGTGTGTGTGTGTGTGTGTGTGTGTAACCAGTGTTCTCTCACGCGTTCGCAGGGCGAGGCGCTGATTTACATGGAGCCAGAGAAGCAGGTGATGTCACGCTCGGCAGACGAGTGCGTGGTGGCGCACTGTGACCAGTGGTGAGTAGAGCATCATGGGAGTAGAGCATCATGGGAGTAGAGCATCATGGGAGTAGAGCATCATGGGACTGTAGCACGCCATAGGGGTTCCTCCAGACAGTAACCCTCCACCCCAGGCGTCTAGACTATGTATGTAGTTCCTCCAGATCAAATCAAACTTTATTTGTATAGCGCATTTCATACACAGAGGCAACACAATGCGCTTTACAGAGAGCAATGGGGAGGTGGGCATAGGTCCCACCCCTACATATTCCAGAGGGAAGCAAAAAAACAGTTTCACCCGGGGGCAAGACAGTAATCCCGCCCCCTCTGGCCCAGGTACCTGGACTACGTATGTAGTTCCTCCAGACACTAACCTAGCCCCCTCTGGCCCAGGTACCTGGACTACGTATGTAGTTCCTCCAGACACTAACCTAGCCCCCCCTGGCCCAGGTACCTGGACTACGTATGTAGTTCCTCCAGACACTAACCTAGCCCCCTCTGGCCCAGGTACCTGGACTACGTATGTAGTTCCTCCAGACACTAACCTAGCCCCCTCTGGCCCAGGTACCTGGACTACGTATGTAGTTCCTCCAGACACTAACCTAGCCCCCCCTGGCCCAGGTACCTGGACTACGTATGTAGTTCCTCCAGACACTAACCTAGCCCCCTCTGGCCCAGGTACCTGGACTATGTATGTAGTTCCTCCAGACACTAACCTAGCCCCCTCTGGCCCAGGTACCTGGACTACGTATGTAGTTCCTCCAGACACTAACCTAGCCCCCTCTGGCCCAGGTACCTGGACTATGTATGTAGTTCCTCCAGACACTAACCTAGCCCCCTCTGGCCCAGGTACCTGGACATGTATGTAGTTCCTCCAGACACTAACCTAGCCCCCCCTGGCCCAGGTACCTGGACTACGTATGTAGTTCCTCCAGACACTAACCTAGCCCCCTCTGGCCCAGGTACCTGGACTATGTATGTAGTTCCTCCAGACACTAACCTAGCCCCCCCTGGCCCAGGTACCTGGACTATGTATGTAGTTCCTCCAGACACTAACCTAGCCCCCTCTGGCCCAGGTACCTGGACATGTATGTAGTTCCTCCAGACACTAACCTAGCCCCCCCTGGCCCAGGTACCTGGACTATGTATGTAGTTCCTCCAGACACTAACCTAGCCCCCTCTGGCCCAGGTACCTGGACTATGTATGTAGTTCCTCCAGACACTAACCTAGCCCCCCCTGGCCCAGGTACCTGGACTACGGAGACCCAGAGTGGAAGCAGCAGGCCTCGGATGTTCTCAAGCCCATGGAGACGTGAGTCGCCACTGATCAACAGACTCAGGCACCAGGCGCTAACCCCAACCCTGCAGCCATCACACCAACGCTCTCCACCTTGCGTTTGTGTGTGTGCGTGCGTGTTTGCGGACTTCCTGATCTGTGTGTGTGTGTGTGTGTGTGTGTGTCAGGTTCTGCGAGGAGACGAGGAAGAACTTTGAGGCGACTCTGGCCTGGCTCCAGGAGCACGCCTGCTCTCGCACCTACGGACTCGGTGAGGAGAGAGGGGGTTCGGGCAGGGGGGCGGGGCCTCGGTGAGGAGGGGGGTTCGGGCAGGGGGGCGGGGCCTCGGTGAGGAAAGAGGGGGTTCGGCAGGGGGGCGGGGCCTCGGTGAGGAGGGGGGTTTGGGCAGGGGGGCGGGGCCTCAGCGAGGAGGGGGGTTCGGGCAGGGGGGCGGGGCCTCAGCGAGGGGTGGGGGTTCGGGCAGGGGGGCGGGGCCTCGGTGAGGAGAGAGGGGGTTCTGGCAGGGGGGCGGGGCCTCGGTGAGGAGGGGGGTTCGGGCAGGGGGGCGGGGCCTCAGCGAGGGGTGGGGGTTCGGGCAGGGGGGCGGGGCCTCGGTGAGGAGAGAGGGGGTTCGGGCAGGGGGGCGGGGCCTCGGTGAGGAGGGGGGTTCGGGCAGGGGGGCGGGGCCTCGGTGAGGAGAGAGGGGGTTCGGGCAGGGGGGCGGGGCCTCGGTGAGGAGGGGGGTTTGGGCAGGGGGGCGGAGCCTCAGTGAGGAGGGGGCTTCGGGCAGGGGGGCGGGGCCTCAGCGAGGAGGGGGGGTTCGGGCAGGGGGGCGGGGCCTCAGCGAGGAGGGGGCTTCGGGCAGGGGGGCGGGGCCTCAGCAAGGAGGGGGGGTTCGGGCAGGGGGGCGGGGCCTCAGCGAGGGGGGGGGTATCCTTTACCTCAGGTAGAATTGATTTAAACCTGGACAGCACACTGACCAGTGTGTTCTAACCTAGTATGCAGGCAGAGGTACATGTGAAGTACAGTAGATCAACAGAACTACAGTACTAACGCCGGTATCAAGGCCCAGTACGCTGCAGAACCTTGTTAGTGCAAAGGTCAAACTGTATGTGCTGTCTGACTGTGTCGATGTTTGTATGAGTGGAACAGGCAGACAGTGTGAGTGTTGTTTGATTGTATTTTTTAACATTTTATTATTATTATTATTATTATTATTTATTATTATTATCCCCCGGCCCTGGGTGCTTGTTACCACAGGAACGCGGTTGCCGTGGGATCAGACGTGGCTGATCGAGTCCCTGTCTGACTCCACCATCTACATGGCGTACTACACCGTGGCCCACTTCCTCCAGGGGGGGGCGCTCAACGGACAGGGACCCTCGCCCCTGGGAATAAAGTACGCATTCAAGACTCAAGATTGCTTCGTCACATGTAATGTACAGTACGGTGTACAGTCACAGTGAAATGTTGCTGCCAGCTCCAAGATTATGCTTGATACAGATAAACTCTAATACTCTATTTCAAATTACAATTTTACAAGTTTCAAATGTATAAATTACGAAAATTACAAAGCTTGCAAATCAACACTAATTACACAGTAAGTACTCTTTCTATACAGTATAAGATGGATTATGTACATTCCCCTCTCTCTCTCTCACACACACACACACACACACACACACACACTGCCTTAGCAGATCTCTCACGATAGACGCTGTACACCCCCCTCTCACGCACACACACACACACACACACACACACACACACACACACACACACACACACACACACACACATACACACACTGCCTTAGCAGATCTATCACGATAGACGCTGTACATCCCCCTCTCTCACACACACACACACACACACACACACTGCCTTAGCAGATCTCTCACGATAGACGCTGTACACCCCCCTCTCACACACACACACACACACTGCCTTAGCAGATCTATCACGATAGACG
>NC_140234.1:57979176-58044177 GCF_949987555.1 Borostomias antarcticus | reverse complement strand
GGGCACCGCAGCCATTCATCAGTAGACACCAGCTGGTCTTCTGGCCCTGGTTGGACTAGTTCAGCCTTGCTTGGCCTCGGCTGTGGCGTCTTCGTTACATGCCATATTCCACTTCCTGTCTGACTATTTATGTCTGTTTCGGACCGCCTGCTTGGCTTGTCCGTCGGTCTCCGCAACGGTTTGTTTGCTGAAAGGCCCAGCTGCGCGTCCGCGTCTGCGTCTTATCAGGAGGGCGCAGCGAGGTCTTGGAGAGGCCAGCGCTTCCCTATCTCCCCCCCAACAGCCACGGGCGGAGCAACACGGCCCCCCGGCCCATCTGCAGGAGCACAGCCCCTCACCCCACCTCCCTCCCTCCCTCCCTCAGTCTTCTCGTCTCCGGCAGGGAGAGCCGGGGCTCGGCGCGGAGGAGGCATCGGGACGCCGACCGGTAAGTGTCTCCGCGGCCTTATCAGAATCGATCACGTTGATCGGGGTCTGATTCGTGCTCTCAACTCCACTGAGATCATCAGTGAATGCATTCATCGTAGCCCTCTCTGCTTTAGCTGCACTTTTACTAAGTAGCCTGGATCACATGCTGGTGTATAATCGCTGCTCTTTTGTAATATAACAATATTAATTTCCATTAAAATATAATTTGATTTCCTTCATGAGTACAGGATTAATGGATTAGAATAAAGCACACAGCATGAACGGAAGCTTCTACAGATGTTACACTGCAACGGATCGATTGAAATCTGTGTTTGGCTCCTGTCTCAGACCCGCGTCACCGAAGCCCCGCCCCCCGGCGTGGAGGAGGAGGACGTCAGGGACCGGGACACAGGAAGTGGGGGAGCCATGGAACTTCCGGTGCTCACTCAGCCTGGCCTGGGCGTCACCACGACAACGGTGACCACCATCACGCAGACCGGCGGGGATTGGAGCACCGGCCTGTTGGACATATGTGGAGACAGGACCACCTGTGAGCAGAGAGATGGGGGGGGGGGGGGGGGGGTGTTAGGTTTAGGTTGTGTTTTTTGGGGGGGTGGGGGGTGTTAGGTTTTGGGTTGGGGGGGGGGGGTGGGTTTGGGGGGCAGGGGGTGTTAGGTTTTGGGTTGGGGGGGTGTTAGGTTTAGGGCTGGGGGGGTGTTAGGTTTAGGGCTGGGGGAGTGGTAGGTTTAGGGTTTGGGGGGGGGTATTAGGTTTAGGGCTGGGGGGGTGTTAGGTTTAGGGCTGGGGGAGTGGTAGGTTTAGGGTTTGGGGGGGGTATTAGGTTTAGGGCTGGGGGAGTGTTAGGTTTAGGGTTTGGGGGGCGGGGGGTGTTAGGTTTTGGGTTGGGGGGGTGTTAGGTTTAGGGCTGGGGGGGTGTTAGGTTTGGGGGGCGGGGGGTGTTAGGTTTTTGGGTGGGGGGGTGGGGTTAGGGTTAGGGTTAGGGTTAGGTTTAGGGGACGAGGGGGGTGTTAGGTTTATGATTACAGGGTTCAATGAAATTCTGTGGGAGAATGATCATTTTCTCTTTCATCAAATCAATATTTCTTGTTGAGAGAACTCTGCTCCAGATAAGTGGGATCTGTTCGAACGGTTTCATCGTTTAATAGAAATGGAGAGAGAGGTAGAGAGGAGCGCTAACGCTAACGCTCGGCCAGTCTGTGTCCCTCTACGCCAGGCTTGCTGGGGGCTGTGGTGCCCTGCTGTCTGGACCTGAGTCTGGCCCACCGGTTCGGGGAGTGTGTGTGTCTGTGTCTGCTGCCGGGCTCCACCGTCGCCCTGCGCGTGGCCATCAGGGAGAGATACAAGATAAGGGTGAGGACTTGATGAGCTTCCCTGTCATCCACAGGAAAGAAACAGGAAACAGAATGGAGTTTGGAGAATGGAGTTTCCTGGTCGTTTGGAACTTTGAAGTAAGGTAGAGAGTAATGTTTGTGTGTGTGTGTGTGTGTGTGTGTGTGTGTGTGTGTGTGTGTGTGTTTGTTCGTGTGTGTGTGTGTGTGTGTGTGTGTGCGCAGGGAAGCGTGTGTGAGGACTGGACCACGGTGTGCCTCTGCTACCCCCTGGCTGTGTGCCAGATGATCCGGGAGGTGAAGAGGAGGATGAAGAGTCAGATCTACCAGGTCTCCACGGCCCTAGAGAGCTCCTGAGGAAGACCACGGCCCTGGAGAGCTCCTGAGGAAGACCACGGCCCTGGAGAGCTCCTGAGGAAGACCACGGCCCTGGAGAGCTCCTGAGGAAGACCACGGCCCTGGAGAGACCACGGCCCTGGAGAGACCCTGAGGAAGACCACGGCAGGCCCTCCCTCTCCCGCCCTCCACAACCCTCCCCCTAGGTGGGATCCAGGGACTCTACTACATGACCCTTCACCCTGACCTTAACCCATCGACCCCGACCCTTTGACCCAGACCCTGACCCTTTGACCCTGACCCTAACCCATCGACCCTGACCCTAACCCTTTGACCCCGCCCCTTTGACCCGGACCCTTTGACCCTGACCCTAACCCTTCGACCCTGACCCTAACCCTTCAACCGTACTGGTAACCCTCTGCCTAGTTGGGCTGAGCTCCAGTGCTCGACTACACAACCCTTCCTAACCCTAACCCACCGACCATGACCCTGACCCTAACCCTTCAACCCTGACCCTAACCCTCTGCCTAGGTGGGCTCCAGTCCTCTAGTGCTCTCAGGTTTCCAGTTGTCTGGAGTTCTAAAGTGCTTGTTATAAATGAATGAACTGGAATGATTTAAGAGAAATGGACTGTTTAAGCCGTACGGTGCAAAGTTCCTCTAGTGCCCTGAATATGAAATAGAAACCTCACCCTGGGTCCAAATAATCATTGAAATCCTTTCAGACACGTATCTGTGCTTGATTGATGATGCGTGGCACAGTGGGACTAACGGGCTGCTCCCGAAATACACATTCAACTCCAGACAAGACTCCAGTCAACTCTCAAAGTATTTGAAAGATTTCAAATAGTATTTGACCCAGGTGAAAAACACAAGTGCAAACCTGAGGCGGAAGAGGGAGAGGAACAACTCTGAAGTCTGAGAGGATTAGATAAAGTAAAGATGGGAAAAATGTCAGTTTAGCTTTAGAGAACAACATGACATGGAGGAGCTTTTATCCCATTCACAATGTGAAATATCATGGGTACTATACTATAGGCTTCTACACTATTATTTTATATTAATAATAATAATAACTTTATTTTATATAGCGCCTTTCATGGGACCCAAGGTCGCTTTACAGACATATCAGGAAATCAACAATCGATAAAGAAAGCACAGATAACAGATCAGACAGAACAGTAAAAGGGACAATAAACTAATGGAGACTGGGTGTGTGTAGAGTGGAGTTAAAAATTGAAGGCAACACATGAATTTAACATGAATATTACATTACATATTATTATAGTACACCGATACTATACTGTCTACAGATAAGTGTTCTGTCTTAATAAAAGTTCATGTATACCACAATGGAATGAGAAGCTATTTGCATATTTCTGTTCTTCCCTCACAATCCTGTTCCTGTTCTGGCCTGAGGCAGATAATCTCATTAATCTGATAACGCGTAACTCAGCCTGAAATGCCACCTCACACCCGGATATGAAAATGTTATTAACACACAGAGCCTGCATGTTTCCAAAGGCCAAGAATACAATAAATTAACTTGTATTCATTTGCACACACTTTATTTTTGCTTTATTGATCGGATACAGACATGTTTTTAAACCTACACATTAAAAGCATATGACTTTGCACAAGTGTGTTTGATATAACAGCATTGCTCTGTGAAGACTTTTCTTGACCCCTGACCTTTGAAGAGCCTGAACCACTGGAGTTCAAGCAGACATGGATGGTGCACGTATGATGTCACTGTGGTCATCCTACTAAATGGTAAATGGACTGCACTTATATAGCGCTTTTCCACCTTAGCGGCACTCAAAGCGCTTTACAATGGCCTCTCATTCACCCATTCACACACACACTCACACACCAATGGCGGTAGTTGCCATGCAAGGTGCTAACCTGCTCATTGATTACTAATCCACAAACACCTCAGAATGAACAATAACCAACTTCCCTTGGGTCCTAGTGGAATGCTCCGCCTGATAGATTCCAGGACCAGAACTTTCCGCTGTCATCTTAGTCTTATGCTGTGTTTGGCTATTTCCAATCTTCCTGCACACTTGCATACTTTTCTTTCTTCGATTGGTCAGCTTTGAAGAGAAGGGTACAACGCAATAAAAGGGTACAACGCAATCGTCTGCGAATGTGATGAAATTTCCATTGACAAATTGGGCAATAAAGTTATGGAATTTTGAGTACTCAACAGCAGCTGGTGGAAAGTTACAAGTGTTGAATGGTCGTGGAGAAATCACCCATTGATTTCTAAAACACTCACATTCTACGTTGTGTAATATATTTTGATGAAATATATTGTAATTTCTCTTCTAAAATATGACATGCGTTCTGTTTTTACAATCAAAATATAAGTAATGGGTTTATTTTCTATTCTATTATTTTCTCTCTCTCTCTCTCTCTCTCTCTCTCTCTCTCTCTATATATATATATATACACACACACACACACAAATAGGCCTACATTGTTGTATTAAGCTGTTCTGGGCAGAGCTGTTGAGCAACGCTTGCTGTATTTATCCACATGCTGAATGTTTCGACTTGTTAATCTTGGAGGCGGCACTTGAAAGGTCACATATCTTTAACACAGGCTTTAGCCCGAATCCAACCTGTCCAGAATCCCAATGAAACCGTGAAAAATGGGCAAACAACTGACCCCAAGAGTCTGGCATCCGCGAGCGACTTCCGTCATGGGAGCTGCACTTCCCCGCGGCCTCCGGCAGGGGGCAGTGTTGCCTCAGAGCTGTGGTGCCGCTGCTCCACCCCGCTTCCTCCCGGGCTTCAGCAGGACGGCCGCCCCCCTCCCATGGTGCACCAGGTGTGTGGTAATGAGCCCCCCTGGGGATTACAGAGAGTGTGTGTGTGTGTGTGTGTGTGTGTTTGTGTGTGTGTGTGTGTGTGTGTGTACGCAATAGGTGGGGGGTTACACTGCAGAGCCTGCTGGGATATGACAGAGGGGGGGGGGGGGGGGGGGGGCTGAGATAGAATAACAACAATCAATAACCAGTCTTCTAATAACTGATCAATGAGACTGAATGCAGGCCAACGTTCAGTCAGACATCAAACATGCAGCACTAAAGTACAGAATGCTCTAATCTCAAACACGTATCCTGTTCCTTACAAGGGCACCACGAGGGAGAACCGCTCTATCAGTGAGCCTCCCAGTCAGTGTGTGAGATGATACTGCACCAACTGACTTCAGACAATCTATATAGGAACATTTTATTCCTATTCTCTCTCTCTTTCTATCGCTGTCTCTCTCTCCCTCCGCCCCCCCGCCTCTCTCTCTCTCTCTCTCTCTCTCTCTCTCACACACACAAACACACACTCTCTCTCTCTCTCTCTCTCTCTCTCTCTCTCTCTCTCTCTCTCTCTCTCTCTCTCTCTCTCTCTCTCTCTCACACACACACACAAACACACTCTCTCTCTCTCTCTCTCTCTCTCTCTCTCACACACACACACACACACACACACACATAAACACACACACACTCTCTCTCTCTCTCTCTCTCTCTCTCTCTCTCTCTCTCTCTCTCTCTCTCTCTCTTTCTCTCTGGCTATTTCCCAGCCTGGCCAGATTAAGTGTATAAGGAGGACTGGAGGAGGAGGAAGTGTGGAGAGCCGGGGGAACTTGGGAAGCTGCACACTCGTCCCCGTGGTGATGGCTCTACCAAGGGCAACAGCAGCCGTCTGACGTAACAGTAACAGCCCCAGCTACGAAGAGTATGGAATGCCAAGAGGGGACACTTAGGTGAATTTTTGGCCCCCACCTGAAGAGGGTGCTCATGCAGCGTTTCCGCCATTATGGACTGTCACCTGCTGCCAAATTCATACAGTCAGGTCAACATGAAGACCATAATCAGCTGCCAAAAAAACATCTGGAAAAACGAAAACTGTTTTCTGCAATAAATTGTCAGAACTATCTGAGTACATGTCCAGAGCTTGCCTTTCACTGGTTCCCCAAATTAGAGGAAGAGAGGTAATTGTTTGTTTAACATGTTCACAAAAGTGTAGAAATTGAAGCTTATTCAGTCAGCCGTTCTCAACTAGTGGTCTGCGGCCCCCTGGTGGACACCAGAGCGCCATCTAGTGGACCGTAGAGGCAGTGGTAGACTACTGCCAAATGGTAAGAAAAAATAAAATGAAGTTTAATAATTTACAAAGCTGGTTATTTTTATATCTAGATGTACTCAAGAATCCACATATACAAATTTTCAAGTTAAAATGCATTATTTCAATGACCAGTTATGTTAATATGTTAATATCACTGTGCCAGTCACATCCGAATGTGTTCAGCTAGCGTAGCTTGCTAGCGAACATTCCATCGGATGCGAAAAGTGACGAGCCACCAGTTTTTGTCTCGTACGTATTTGGAAAGGTGGTCCTCAGAATATTTTTAACAATCAAAAGTGGGCCTTAAAGCAATACATTGCGATATTTGTACCTTTACAAACATGTCTGGTGCTAATTCTCCAATTAGATTTACTAAAAGTAAGCTGAATCGTCCAAACAGTCTACTCAGAAAGATAATACATTGACATTTATTACCTTTTGCTGCTCCCCCGGGACGCAGCATTCAGTCGAAGTGCGCATGCGCAACGTTGTGCTTAAACAACACAGTAGTAGTTAACTATTCCGGCGTCTATGGATATCATGCGTTTTTTAGCTCAATGATATCATGACGGAGGTGAGAAAACCGAAGCGAAACATCACGGAGGAAGCCAGAAAAAGAAAAAGACAATCTGATAACGTTACGACAGTACGACAGTGCACTTACTCGCAGAGCCTGTGGGGGTGCAGTTCTGAGAAAACCGGAGAAAACGCTATATATCGCTTTAAGTTACAAAAGGTTGAGAACCCCTGGTTTAACTTGCTTACAAAAAACAGACTAGTTATCGACATAATAATTATGACTTAAGATGAGCACCATGAGGATCCTCTACAGCAAGACTATTCAGCTCAGGCCCTGCCGCTGGTGCAGCTGGTGCTATCCTTCAATTCACTTGTAATAGATGTAACAATACGTTGAATTTCGGCTTGTTTTGAATTTTGATTTGTATGTATTTTGTTCTTTCAGATCAGTGAGGCTGCGCTGCGTCTCTTGTTAACCCACCTGAGGGAGTCCTTCCACAGCGTGTGCTGGACCTGCTGAGTGTGATGACGCCACCGATATCAGCGCCTGCAAACAGAACTGACCATGATGGCAGCGTACTAGTTTATATAGCTGGGTGTATACGTAGTAAAGTTGTAGAAAGGTATAGTCATTGTGAAGAGTGTAACATCTTGACCACTGATGTCCCTGATGATCCACGGTACACATTTCAGAGTTACAAACAGAACAGTGATCTCAACCCAGGAGAAAAGGGCTTTCAAGTGCCCAGCCTGGCACATGTTTATCTCATCACAGCCCTGGAAAATAACTTTCCAAAAACCATAACCTCAATTATACACACAGATGGCTTGGGGGGGGGGGGGGGCTATTTAGCAGTGGTATGGAGGTTCTGAGCGAGTGCAACAGTGGTGTGTGACAGGAAGACGTGCCAAGAGCCTCTCATCTACATGCTCAAATTATTGTTATGCATCAGAATACATCACATCCCGCAGGAGAAAAACCTCTGTATCTCTCAGCCAAACCAGAAGAGAAACAGAACATTTCTCAAAATACAGTTGCAATCCAAATTATTCAACCCCCACTGCACATTAGGTTTATTAGCAAAATATACAATTTCTCAGCTGTTTGTAATGAACAGTTTACACAAGAACTGTTTCAATGACTAACTATAATGAATAACTATTCAAGGGTTTTTTATCCAAATTCAACACAAAATGCTACTTTTAATGACTACTGCAGTCTCAAAATGATTCAACCCCTTCATGACAAGCATCTTCAGTACTCAGTAGAGAACCCTTTTGCTGTTATGACCTGCTGCAATCTCAATTCCTCATGGGCAAAGGCCTCCAGTTCAGTCGTATTCTTGGGTGTGTATTTTGCAACCGCCTTCTTCAAATCCTACCAGAGATTTTCTTTAGTAAAATAAAAATCTGAATTTACATGTAGCTATATCAGTCTATATACTATAGAATGAGTAACTTGTATTTGTGCAGATTTAATTGTATATTTTGATGAAGATAAATATCCAAAAAGAGTGAGATTATAATAGTGGGAATTCCTGATTATTTATTATTTAGTAAACGCAAGTGTCCCCATGAAAAAGTGAGTGCATGCAGCACAGGTTGCGCAATCAACTTGACAGTCCAAAATGGCGGTGGCCCGGCTCAGCCCCTGAGCGTTTTGGTTCCATAGAAGATTAAATGGAGTGTCCCCTCTTGGCATTCCATACTCTTTGCCAGCTACCCTGGTATAGTGGCACCTGGGAGGGGGGGGGGGGGCACTCGGATGTTATGGCGGCTGGTTCTTTGGCACTGCTACCATGGCGCAAACTGTGAAATGCATCGTACACCCAACCGGCTGCAACCCAGGTCTCGATGTTATCACCTGCGCGCAGAAGTCGATGTCGACGTTACGCATATCGCACGCTGTTAACTTCGTGTGGGTTTGTGTAATTTGTTGTACGCAGACGGGCGAGAGTAGGTGGTTGGCTCTCTGAATCCCTCTCTCTCTCTCTGAAGGAAAGAGCGCCTTGGTGACCTGACCTTTTATCACCCACTCTGTGTCTCAGCTGTCTGGGTGACCTCATACTCACCTCCCATTTCTCACCCTCAGTGTCGGTTGTCGGTGCTTCGTTCTTCTGCACCGAAATTCAGCTGTCTAACCACAGGAAAGCACTCCGCTCTTGTTGACTACTATGTCAAGAAGGTGGATGACATTAGTTGCTCCTTCACGCTAACTACGCTGCTGCCTGTTCCTGGACCAGCCTGCTTTCCGCCTCTCTCCTCTCTGATGAGGATGTTGATCTAACAGGTCAACCACCCACCCACTGGGGGTGCTTATTCTCACCCCTTTTCCAAACCATCGCAAATGACCCTCCTGCCGTTCTACTGTGTCCGTCCGTCCGTCCGTCCGTCCGTCCGTCCGTCCGTCCGTCCGTCCGTCCGTCTGTCTGTCCGTCCGTCCGTCTGTCCGTCCTTCCGTCCGTCCGTCTGTCTGTCTGTCTGTCTGTCTGTCTGTCTGTCTGTTTGTTTGTTTGTTTGTCTGTTTGTCTGTCTGTCACCAGTTCCATTCCAGCTGCGTTCAAGACAGGCAGAGTGTCACCTGTCAAAAAACCAACGCATGTCCAAAACTACAGGCCGGTATCCCTTCCTTCCTTCCTTCCTTCCTTCCTTCCTTCCTTCCTTCCTTCCTTCCTTCCTTCCTTCCTTCCTTCCTTCCTTCCTTCCTTCCTTCCTTCCTTCCTTCCTTCCTTCCTTCCTTCCCTCTGGCTTCAAGGCTGCTCTTTCTACTGAGACTTCTCTCCTCGCTGCAACAGACAGTGGCAGCGCATGGGTAACGAAACAGGGTACGCCTGGCGCTTTGATCACCTGGGTCGCCAAATTCCATAGTCTAGAGAGCCCTGAAAATGTTCAGAGATATAACAAATAGGCCTCAACAAACACGATAAAACTACGCATCACTATGTTGCATTCAAAGCACATGCTACCACATATTGACAACCACTACAGCCTAAGACAAACTACCTGATAAAGGGCGAGATTAAAAACATAAGAAAGATTTCCACGCTTAGCCACTTCTCTGACAGGGTATTTCAGAGGCTAGGGGCATAAAAAACGTGAATCTGTCTCTCTGTGTCTCTTGGTCCGGCCTTCTGGAAGTGTTAAGTGTTAGAGAGCCAGAGGTCCTCGGGGATCCACAGGGTGTGTGTCTTAAAAGCCTGCCTGAAATGTATTTCGGTACATGGCTGTGGAGTGATTTATAGACTACTAAAATAATCTTAAAATCTATTCTGAAACAAACAAGCAACCGGTGTAGTGATTTTAAGACTAGTGTGATGTGTGCCCTCCATTTATTCTTGGTGAGGACTTGTGCTGCAGCATTTTGTATCATTTGTAGTTGACTAATAGCTTTCTTTGGTAGACCAGACAAGAGAGTGTTAGTAATCCAGCCTGCTAAAAGCATGCATTCATCTTTTTTGTGTCAGCCTGAGAGAGAAATAGCTGCACACTAGCAATGCTCCATAAGTGATAATGTTTTAGGTATATTCTTGATATGGGTTTCCAAATCAAGATGAGTGTTTCTAAATGTGTAGATAATCCCTTTTAGCTTTTTCACCAACGATGCAATCAATACCTCTGTTTTGTCTTGGCTGAGCTGGAGGATGATCTGTGACAGCATACTAGAATATATAGGAAATCATTTAACTGTTTGAAACATAATTCTTCCAGCTAACTGGCCTGGAATGACCTCAGATGCCATGCATGGAAATCAAATAATCTCTTTTTTTTATTTATTTATTTATATAGCACATTTCATACACAGGCAACACAATGCGATTCACAGAAAACAATATACATGCACCTTTTTAAAATATATACATGCGCCTGACTCTTTTCTGTAGGCATGTACCTGTTTGTGTATACTAATCCATTCTGTGCTGTCATGTCTGGTGTATTAAAGGACACCATCATCCCCCGGGCTGTCCTCAGCTGTGAGCTGCATCATGGGAGACAGACAGTAGCCGGACGCACAAACACTTCAAGGAGCAGCTCTCCCAGCTGGTCCCCCCGCGCCCCGGGGCCACGGAGCTCAGAGCTGACGATTAAAACATTTGTCACTCAGTAACCGAAGGAAGACGCCTCCAAAACTGAGAACACCAAACATGGAGCTGCAGAGGAAGAATGGGCAAGGAGGAGTGAGGGACTGACTGACTGACTGACTGACTGACTGACTGACTGACTGACTGACTGACTGACTGACTGACTGACTGACTGACTGACTGACTGACTGACTGACTGACTGAATGACTGACTGACTGACTGACTGACTGACTGACTGGTTGACTGACTGACTGACTGACTGACTGACTGACTGACTGACTGACTGACTGACTGACTGACTGACTGACTGAATAACTGACTGACTGACTGACTGACTGACTGACTGACTGACTGACTGACTGACTGACTGACTGACTGACTGTGAGTATGTGCGTGCGTGTGTGTGTAAGTGAGTGTGAGTGAGTGGGTGAGTGAGTGAGTGAGTGAGTGAGTGAGTGAGTGAGTGAGTGAGTGAGTGAGTGAGTGAGGGAGGGAGGGAGTGTGAGTGAGTGAGTGAGTGAGTGAGTGGGTGAGTGAGTGAGTGAGTGAGTGAGAGTGAATGAGTGAGTATGTGTGTGCGTGTGTAAGTGAGTGTGAGTGAGTGAGTGAGTGAGTGAGTATGTGCGTGTGTGTGTGTGTAAGTGAGGGTGAGTGAGTGAGAGTGAGTGAGTGAGTGAGTGAGTGAGTGAGTGAGAGAGTAGTAGTTCTGGAAGTAGAAGATTGCCACAAGTAGAGATGTGAGATGAGCAGCTCACCGTGGGAAGCATAAACTGAACATGCAGTTTTCTATCAGAGAGACATAACCTACTTTCATATCAACTCTGAAACTATAAATAGAGAATGTCTGTCTTGAAGTTGACTCCAGGATCGCACAAGCATGTCCAATCTAGGCTCCTGAGTCATAAACATCTTTTGTGGATGATATGTCAGTCAAGTGAGCTGAGTACAATGGAGGCACAGCAGAGCCTGACTGTTTCAGCTGCAGGAACACACACACACACACACACACACACACACACACACACACACACACACACACACACACACACACACACACACACACACACACACACACACATACACACTCCTCTGTCCTGTCTGACTGTCTCAGAGAGAGAAAGAGAGAGAGAGGAAAGCATGTCTGGGCATAGACTTCAATAAACAGAGACAGATAGAGAGAGAGGGAGAGAGGGAGGGAGAGAGAGAGGGAGGGAGAGAGAGAGAGGGAGGGAGAGGGAGGGAGAGGGAGAGAGAGACAGATGGACAGTGAGAGATGGGAAGTGAGAAAGAATGGCATCAGGGATTCAATTACAGGATACTCCGTGCTGGTGCCCACACTCTTGTACGCCAGCAAACATCAGCCTGTCACTGGACTGAAGCTTACTCGAGCGCCCAGCTCTCTGAGGATAAGATAGTTTGTGTGTGCGTGTGTGCGTGTGAGAGTGCGGACAGGTGGACCTTGGCCCTGACCAGAATAATATCAGTCTCATATACCTCAGGTAGAGCTGCCTTCAGGCAAGCCTGGAGGACAAACGAAAATAACAGACAGATGAGGTAGCTGGGACAAAAACGGCATCGTTCATCTTCCAACAGCCAAAAACAGAGTGGGAGATGAAGGTGGAGGAATTGGGTCAGATGTGCATTGGAAGATGGAGGAGGTGGAAATCTTCAAGATTATTGACTTGGGTACATAATGGCTGCTTGGACTCAACTCAAATAACGCAATATCAACCTACCAAACATTCCTCAACCGCAAGGCTATTGAATCATGTTTTATAATTCTACAAATCATTGCTGAATTATTTTGGTTGAAATTGCCTTGAGGGGGGACATTGGTTAGAAATCTCAGAGATTTTTTGACAACACCTCAGGCGTTCAAAACAAAATATCCATGGCACTGCAGAGGACTGTCTGGTAGGAGTGGTACATTGAGCAACAGTGTTGATAGGAGAGAAGGGACACAGAGGCTAATTATTATGGGTGAAGCCAAGTAGGGTTTGCTGCAGTGAACTGCATTATTATTCGATACCACCTCGGAGTGTATCATCCCACTCATACCATGGCCACTTCCAAAAGAAAGACAAAAACCTATGTGCTATTTAGGCTGCTCATATTTTCTACATTCAGATTCCCCTCTGGGGCAATAAAGGTTTCAATTCAATTCAATCAGATATAAACAAATGTGATATTTTCTCACTGCTGACTTAGTCCCTCTGCGCTGAACCAAGTTGCTACAGAGTTCCAAATGGTGTTCATATTCCTTGGAGGAACAGCGACGGCATCCAGTAGTTAACATGGGTTTGGAACTGTAGTTGAAATGGAACTGTCCGTTACCTTTCCTTTCAGCAAGTTTCCCACCCCTGAATATGACTTATCAACCCAAACAACGAGCCGTAGCAACCCAAACTACAGTAATGGCCGCCTACTGACCCTGATATTGCTAGCTTAGCCATGAACAAAGTGTGGGCTACTGCATATTTGCTGTGCAACATATCAATCAATGACCTTTAATGCAGCCAGCAGGTCAATATCAACTACCAAACCATCCATTTTGTAATTCTACAAATCATTGCCGAATTATTTTGGTTGAAATTGGGGGACATTGGTTAGAAATCTCTGAGATGTTTTGACAACACCAAACCTTTACACTCGTATCTGTTCCCCAAATGCAGTTTTCTCTGATACTTTGAGACGTGCTAGCTAGTGTGTGTGTGTGTGTGTTTGTGTGTGTGTGTCTGTGTCTGTGTGTGAGACGTGATGCTAACTGCATAGATAAACAGCTGGAAGGTCAGGTTATAAATGTGCTGTCAGTCAATTGAGCTGTGAGAGGATAACGCAACATTGAGCAACTGCAAAACAACAACAACAAGAACCCCAACAACAACAAATGGTGCCCAGAGAGCACAGACCTCCGCCCCTGAATGCATTTCGTGGCAGTGTGAGTTTGGGTTTGAGTTTGCGAGCAGGACATGTTTGGTATCGCTACAATTGTTAGGTTGAGAGCCCCGTGTCTTTTGACCTTCCCACATCGAGATATGTCTGCTTCAACCCCCCCCCCCCCCCCCCCCATTCGATGGAGTTCCCCTGCTTATTTTTACCCTGAAGAAATAAGCGATCCTGAGCCCAAGTCCAAAAAATGACTGGAGGTGAATGGGCGGCCGTGTTTGGGCGGCTCTGTGGCGCCCCCCGTGGGTCACAGCTGGTGGGGGGCAGTGCGGTGCACTCCGGGCTCCCCCCCCCCCCCCCCCCACACACCCCAGTCTAAACCCTGCGTCTCTAGCACCCCCACACAGGGAGCTGGCTTCGTTCTAAGTTTTGTTTTCATTCCTGGACTCGGCCCATGATTCAGATCTGCTCCAAAATATAAGGGGTTGGAAGGTCGCCCGTGCTACACCCCTCCACCGAGTTTCAGGAACATCGGTTTAGTAGTTTCCGCATAACTGTAGACCAAAAAAATGAATGGAGGTGAATGACTGGCCTGTCGGTGTTCAGGCTGCTCGTGGATTATGATTCGGATCCGCTCCCAAATTGAATGGGTTCTGTTGGAACATGCTGCCCCTTTCCACCGAAGATTTAGTGAAAATTGGTCCAGTAGTTTTTGCGTAATCCTGCTGACAGACAAACAAACAAGCAAACAAACAAAAAAACGCACCAACCCACCGAAAACATTACCTCTCGCCCTGTGCTGTCGCTGGGGCGGAGGTAACAACAACAACAACAACAACAACAACAACAGCCTTTAATACCCATCTCTGAGTCGACGCTCACACTTTCTGATTTAGTCACTGGCGATTCACATCATTTCTTATTACAATAATGCTGGTATATAACATTCAGTATTTTTAATTATTTTATGGTAATAACTTGGTCTCAAGGGCATTTTAAAGAGCATCTCTATCATCATAATAGGAAGAAGGCCAGCCCAGCGTGGGGTCATTTAATAAGAAACTCCCCAGAGCTGTGAGTCTTAATCTAGTCAGTTGAAAGGTCAGATTTATTAGAACATACAGGATCCTCCGCTCAGCTCAGACCTGTCTGGTGACTCTGCCTGCTGTAGCAGAATGAGCTCTTTCTGAACATTTGAGTGTGTGTGTTTGATCATTGCATAACATTGCTATGTGAGTCAAGTGTGTGTGTGTGTGTAATGTGTATGTAACATTGCTGTGTGAGTCAAGTGTGTGTGTGTGTAATGTGTATGTAACATTGCTGTGTGAGTCAAGTGTGTGTGTGTGTGTGTGTGTGTATAGAACTGTGTGTTAGTGAGAGTGCAGTGTTGAGGAGAGGGCCATTCCCAAGGTACCCGCCCACCATCACGTTAAACACATTAGTCAGCCCCCATCTTCTCCAAAGCCCAGTCACGTTCCACATGAGGCAGAAGCATGGCTGGAAATTCACCCTGAACCACACACTGGTGAGTGGTTAACACATACTGTCCCTGACAAATGAAAAATACAAAATATCGCAGCAACATCGACATCAAGCACCTAAGGACTTAAAAACTTTTATAACAATAGATAAAGAGATCTACATGTATTCAGTGACAGACTTGTGTGTGTGTGTGTGTGTGTGTGCGTGTGTGTGTGCTCATCTTTTGCAAATCCCATTCACTTTTCTCATAGGGATCTTGCACTACACCACACAATGGCAGAAATGCATAAACAAACTGGTGGTTCTTTTCCCAGTGAAAAGCCAGCAGGGTAGAGAACAACACCAGTCTGATCCCTTCATTACTGTTGCATTGTGCCGACATCAAAGGGACTCCTCGCCAGGCTCGTGTTAACAAGAGTCGATTTCTCCAGCCGGTCTAGAAACGAGCACGCAGACCCCCTCACCTCGACACGCGCTCTGCTCCCTCCCTGCTCTGCTGATTTCCTCAAACCAATCTCACAGAACAAGCTACCAGCTCCTCTGTAATCTTCCCCTGAGCGGAGAATTACGGCAGGATAGGGAGACTAGCGACAGGTTTATTTGAATTCTGTAATACCTCCCTGGAAATTATCTGATAGAACGTGTTGTTTTTTTTTCCAAGCCGGATCTTCCTGTTTGTCTTTCGCTGGGTCATTGTCAGCGGCGCCACCCGCCAGACGTGAAAACGCCAGCTGCTCACTTTAGTATGCATATGCACACTAGCAGAGAGGAGAGAGCGAGCGAGCCGCCCAAAAGACCAGGGATGGTGGAGCTACACCGCCAGGCAGCCCTCGGAAAATGAGGCTGTTTTCTTCCTTGTCTCGTTTTCGCTCGCTTGAAAGAAAAATTGAAAGAGGGTAAAAAAAAAAAGAGAAGCGGTTCTGACACACAGCGAGAGTCTAGTGTCTCAGAACAGGCCTGTTGAGACCACCGCCGGCTCTCGTCGCTGAATAATAGAAGCCATGCGGGCGGCGGCTTCTCTTCTCGGAGTCCCCACGGAGAACGCCGGCAACGCACTGACGACAGTGAAATCTCGGAGTACACGCTGAATAAATACTAAGTACAGACCGAGTACACGCTGAGTACACTCAGCCGTGAGTATGCGCCGAGTACGCAGCACGCAGACGCACAGCAGGAAGTCAGAACTGTGATCGGGACAGTAACCGCCCTGAGACCGGGAGGTCGTGAGTTCGAGCCCCCGCCGAGTCATACCAAAGACTATAAAAATAGTACCCATTGCTTCCCTGCTTGGCACTCAGCATCAAAGGTTGGAATTAGGGGGCTACATAACCAATGATTCCCGAGCGTGGCACCGCTGCTGCTCACCGCTCCCCCAGGGGATGGGTCGAATGCAGAGAACTAATTTCACACACTCAGGTGTGTGACAATCATTGGGACTTTGACTTTAGAAGGCCCACACACTCCCTTTCACAGTGGGGACCTGATCCCAAAACAGTAGGCATAGGTAACTTATCTTATCATGACCTTTAAGACAGAAACGGCATTTGCATAGGCGTGTATTGGAAGGGAAAGAAGTCAACATTTCATTACTGTACATGCATACCTTTATGCTTTATATATACTTTTCCGCCAACCGTTATGAATTGCGGCGAGTTAAAGACAGTTAAACCTCTCATTAGTCATTCAGCCTGTGGTCTCCATCTGTGGTCGCATCTCTCTTTTGAATCCAAATCTCTTGAAGTGCTCATCTCCATGAGGGTTTCACATTGGAGTCCAAACAGAGTCTGTTTGTCATTGTGCAACCAGATGTGAATTAGCAAAGTTAAATAGGCAAGGGAACCTCAAAGTCATTTTGCTTTCGACGTCGCAGATGTCTGGAAGGCGTCGAGTACACAGTGTTGCCGTGCGTCTAAGTGTGTTGGCCCCGTCGCGGGCAGCCTCCCATTACATGACATTACAGTCATTCAGTAGACGCTTTTATCCGAAGCTACTTAGAATAATTGGATTGAAGAAGAAGGCTTTATTTGTTATATGACTTGACACTCCGGCACACGTGTGCAATGGGCGACATGATCACACGCACACACACACACACACACACACACACACACACACACACACACACACACACACACACACACACACACACACACGCAGTAGGCTGCCACCGATGAAATGTTCTCTGCGCTTAACCTATCCCTTCGTCCTTCCCCCAAGGGCAGCTGGGAGCAGACAGTAGGCAGTGTGCATGAGCCACGCCCGAGGATCTAAGTGCTCCTTCTGGAGGTACGCCGCTAGTGTCTGCATGTCCTGGCTCAAGGTCTCCTCCACGGCCTGCCAGTCTCCAGCTGAGTACACCAGCGCGAGGTCGTCTGCGTAGGCGTACTTCCTGGAGACTGTGTTCGGCAGGTCGTAGGTGTAGATGTTATGAAGGAGGGGGGCCAGGACAGATCCCTCTCCATGCTAGCTAGCTAAGAGCGCCAAGGCAGGCAACACGCAGACACAGTTCACGTGGCTAGCTCAAAATCTGTAAATTGTTGTGGGCTTCACAGATAGTGGTTACTGGTGAAAAAATTACCAACCGACTGAACACAGTTGAATGTAATAAATGTATTACCCAACCACCCCCCCAAAAACTTTTTTTTTTTCATTATTAATTTTAGGCTATACTTTCCAAGGGCCGGTAGCACCTGTGCTGAGGCCCGGTACCGGTCCGCATCCCGGTGGCTGGGGACCAATGGCCTACAGGACTTAGAGCAGAAGAATGCCAGGAGATGCACTCATATAAAATAATAAGCTGACTACAACACATGTAGAAAGCAGCTCTTGACTGCAGCCTCTGTAGCCTACAGGATATGTTTAGTTTTTTTGGACTTTTTTTTTTATACAGAATATGTTGTGTGAACCGTTCCGTCGTGTGAACTCAAATGATAGGTTATAACGAATGTTCTACAATACCTTCCTGTTATAATAGCCTAATACAAAGCCACATGTTTGTATTTGTATGTGGGTTGTGTGCAATAGTCTTATGTATGTGCAACGTGTTGTGTTGTGTATGTGCAATGTGTTGTGTATGTACAATGTGTTGTGAGTAATATGTGTAATGGGTTTTGTATGTGCAATATGTTGTGGACAACGTGTTGTGTGTAGTATATGTATGTGAGACATGTGATGTGTGTAGTATATGTATGTGAGACGTGATGTGTGTAGTATATGTGTGTGAGACGTGATGTGTGTAGTATATGTATGTGAGACATGTGTTGTGTGTAGTATATGTATGTGAGACATGTGATGTGTGTAGTATATGTATGTGAGACGTGATGTGTGTAGTATATGTATGTGAGACATGTGTTGTGTGTAGTATATGTATGTGAGACATGTGATGTGTGTAGTATATGTATGTGAGACGTGATGTGTGTAGTATATGTATGTGAGACATGTGTTGTGTGTAGTATATGTATGTGAGACATGTGATGTGTGTAGTATATGTATGTGAGACATGTGATGTGTGTAGTATATGTATGTGAGACGTGATGTGTGTAGTATATGTATGTGAGACATGTGATGTGTGTAGTATTTGTATGTGAGACATGTGATGTGTGTAGTATTTGTATGTGAGACATGTGATGTGTGTAGTATAATATTATGTATGTGAGACATGTGATGTGTGTAGTATATGTATGTGAGACATGTGATGTGTGTAGTATATGTATGTGAGACATGTGATGTGTGTAGTATATGTATGTGAGACATGTGTTGTGTGTAGTATATGTATGTGAGACATGTGATGTGTGTAGTATTTGTATGTGAGACATGTGATGTGTGTAGTATATGTATGTGAGACATGTGATGTGTGTAGTATATGTATGTGAGACATGTGATGTGTGTAGTATTTGTATGTGAGACATGTGACGTGTTGTCCTCCTCGGTTTCTATGTATAGAGTTGATTTGTGCAGCAAACGAGTCCAAGACAAATTTCCCTGAGGGGACAATAAAGTATATTCTATTCTATTCAATGATGCCTGCAACAATATACATTCTTTTAAAGCATTAAGTGGCCGCGGTGTCTATCCCATGTCACTCTGTGGGAGGGGCCACATGCCCCGACCTGCGGGGAGCCCCGAAAAATTGTGCAACGCCACTATTTAGTCAGGGAGAGAGCACAATGGAATTTGTCACAGTGTGGATGGTCCAGGCTAGTCAGCTATATTTGAGGTAGCATAGCGCCGTCAACAGCCCTCATTCTCTAGCCTGCCGACTTGCACTTAGCTGAGCTAAGAGCAATATTTGCATATGAAAAACGCTCAATCCGCTCAATCTGATTTCGTGGTCAACGGAGGAGTATAGAGGCTAGAACGCTTATTCTGAGTGGGATTTTCAGCAAAAATACAAAATTAGCATAATAGGACACCTTTAACATCGGTAATCAGTGTACTACTACTCGCCAGTACTCACAAGTGCAACTCCTTTCTAAACAAGTGACTAAGAGAATAATCTAGTGCTGAAGCCAAAGTAACAAAATATAAGCACGATAGGGAGGATCCTGGCAGAAGAGGTGAGTTTCAAGCCTGCGGTGAAAGTACTTTACTCTGCTGTCCTGATGTCAGTGGGCAGTTCATTCCACCACTGCGGGGCCAGGACAGAGAAGAGCCCATGAAGTATCTCTCTCTCTCTCTCTCTCTCTCTCTCCCAGTGATAGATGTTATCTTTAGGCAGCTACCCTCTAGTATTCAGCCATTCTGAACCATTTTACATAATGAGATACACCCACATGTGAAAAGAATTGTTATCATTGCATAACATGTTAACTTGTTAACAATGTTAAAGATGTGCTGCTCTAATCATTAGAATGGATTAATTTGTTAATTGACAAAAACTCTATAGTGAGATCATTACACAGAGGTCAAATAAACATGAGATTTATATTAGTCAGCACACTGTAAAACCATATAGTATTATATATAGTATATACAGTATATGGTCTAACTACACAGAACATCTACACATCTATCTATCCTGTCAAATCCTGTTTTTTAGTTTCATGGCTCACCTCATTCAGAATGGAGAGAGGATTGAATGAAGCACCTGCATAACTACAGTTCGTTAAGACAGTCTGAGAATAAATAATAAATAATCATATTCATGACTTTCCATATGAGTAATTCTTTTGATCATCATAATTAAGATGAAGGAGTTTGGGTACCTCACCGGTTCTAATTTTAGCGTTACTGAATAAGGAGGGAATTCTTCATGAAGTTTTGCCAGCCTTGTTGATTTCTTCCAGCTGTCTGAAGTCCAGTGTGATGAAAGATCATGATTTCTCCTGGATGACAGTAAATGACCAACTAGGATTTTGCTGATGTGGGTGATGATTAGAGAGTGACCATCAGTGACCGTTTGATGATGGTTGAGTTCTCTTTACTGTATGAATAAAGTTTTATCCTGCTCAGTTCCTCCTCCACTCCCTCACTAGGAGAAACTAGAGAAAAATACTGATCGTTATCCTCTCAAAATTATACATACCCACTGTCTGAATTATACATACACATCTGTTCCAACCTTGTAACGTTGACTTTGCTCAATTTCACCGGTTTATTTTGGCCATGTGGCAGACAAACAGTGCTAACGTTTCTGCCTGATGATGAAAGCCACCAGAAACATTAGCATTGTTTGTTTGGCACATACTGTAAAGCGGTGACATTGAAAAAAGTCAGTCTGTCTGTATCTCTGTCTGTCTGTCTCTCTGTCTGTCTGTCTGTATCTCTGTCTGTCTGTCTCTCTGTCTTTATCTCTGTCTGTCTGTAGGTCTGTCTGTCTGTATCTCTTTCTAGCTCTGTCTGTCTGTCTGTCTCTCTGTCTGTCAGTCTGTCTCTCTGTCTGTCTGTCTGTCTGTCTCTCTCTCTGTCTGTCTGTATCTCTATCTAGCTCTGTCTGTAGCTCTGTCTGTCTGTCTCTCTGTCTGTCTGTCTGTAGCTGTTTGTGTCTATTTTCCTCAGACACTGTCGTCCTGTCAGCGTTCATATTTTGCAGGGTAGCAGCAGGGGTCCTGAGCAGACATAGACAGGCCCCGATTTTTTAATTAGGTATAATTAGGGCTGACTAAATTACTAACTGTGTGTTCCAACGGGTATTACAACTACAACTATTACAACTCTAGTTCCCTGCATGCAGCCTGAACCAAATCACCTGCAATGCATCATGGATATTGAAAAAAATCGCCCTGGGACAATTTCTCACAAAATCAGAATCTCAAGGAAGTCATCTCACCACAGATAGCCACTTTCAAGGCAGTCTGATGTCATCAGATAGGACTGTGTCCCAGGTTTTCCAGCCAACTGCTTTCAGGATTAGAGATTGAAATTGGAACGGTGCCTCTTTGCTCATATGCCATTCGGTTAAGCAAATTAGGTACATTGCCACAGGGACAAGACACTGCAAAGTCAAAATAGTTGTTGTGGCAACATCACAATAGGCTATTTGTTTTGTCTTGAAGCAGCTGGTGACTGGAGTCGCGCTTCAACTGACATTCAGGGAAATGTTTCTGTTTCATCCCCAGACGGCTGCTTTGCCGGAAGGCTTACAACCGACCTATCATCTGGAATGGTTCTATTATACCAGCTGTTTTCTGTACCAACATTTAACCCTAACCCTAATCCCCCTCACCCATAGACCAGCAATCCTAATCCAATCCAGCCCTAACCCATAGACCAGCATATAGCCCTAGCCCTAACCCATGTAACCCTAACCGTCAGAGGGTTAAAAGGGAATTTAAAAATCCCTGGCGCCGTCATCAGTAAGAGACACATTGGATTTACAGTAGCAGTCATTTAGAGCCGACCAACACGTTTCCTGGTACATTAAACCATTCCTTCACTGAGATGCACCCAAAACAATTTCTCGCCTGAGCGATCTCTCGCTCGCTCCGCAATCAGATTACGCCGACTTGGACCCTCGCGGAGGGCGGCTTTGTCTGAGCCGCACGTTCACTCACGATACAATAACAGTCATTTGTGAAGATAATTGCAAGATTGATCTCGACATACACGCGGGTTAATAGCTACAGTTTGTTATGTTAACGTTCGTTTGTAAAATGGCTTCCCGCGGGGGCCAAAGCCCCGGCTCTTAAAGTTGCTGATGTCGTTGCAATTTCAAAACGGCGACACTTAGACCCTCCGAAGGAAATAGCAACAAACACGCGTGACCTAATGCCTGAGATGAACACCGCCACAGTTAACTGCCGTGTGACGGATGACTATTGACTCGCTGCAGAGTCTCACATTTCTACATTTAAAGCTACATGAGATAACTCGGCACTTTGGCAGCCCCTCTGGTCGTGATAAAATCGGCACTGCGTTTTAAGAACCACACTTCCCACAATCCCCCACTCACTCGCTGTAATGATGGGGGGGAAATGATAAGAAACACGCACGGTGCAGACTGGACTGGAAGATTGTAGCTACTTTCTGAAAGGATGGCTTCAATGCAGGTAAATACCGGTCTTCTTTCTTTTATGTGCATGAAGATTTCATTTCGTGGAACAAAGTGTCAGTGTTGTCTTCCTGATATTGTGACACGGAAAACGTGTCACTTCCTTTTCCACCACAAGATTTCCCGCCAGTGTTCTAGCCAGTACACCGAAATTCTAAAATAATCAATTCACAGGGTCTCATGTCACGAAAATGATGTTTGATGTTCAATTCATAAACTAATAGCAAGTTAAGGTGAATATTGAACCATAAACAAGTTATTTCATTAAGCTTTAAACAAACCCCTCTCGTCTGTTGACTTCAACAACGAACCTATAAGTGAACCCTGACCCTAATCCAGAGGTCGCCACCTTTTTACATACTGGATAGGCTTCACTTAGTGTAGACACACCTAACTACTCCTGTCTTCCTACAACACCCTTGCAATCCTCGTGGGCATGATTATTTGATGACGGGAGTTTCGGTTTCAGCGCCGCCCCTTTTTGTACATCTGATCTGAGGCTGAATAATTCAGCGGCGCCAGGTAACAGCAGGCAGGCTGATCGCGGGGCGGTCCACGCCGAAAACCCCCAGCACACCCCCAATCTCCTACCACCACAGCTCCTAACGCAGGCTCCCCGTCGGGCCCAGATCCACGCTCCCCCTCCAGCCCGCGGTCTCACTATGGACGAGCTCCAGCGGAAGCTCACCCAGCGGTACGAGATGTGCAAGCCCAGGAAGGTGAGGTTCAAGCTGGCCTCGTCCTACAGCGGCAGGGTCCTGAAGCACGTGTACGAGGACGGCCAGGAGCTGGACAGCCCGGAGGAGAAGTACCCTCACAGCTTCATCCACACCAAGATGCCCCCCAGCCACCTGGAGATGGAGCAGCTGTGTGGCTTCCAGGACCCCCAGGACCTGTACCCCCCCACGGGCCTCATCGCCCAGAGGATCAACGTCTACCGAGGGGGGGGGGGCTACAGGCCCCCGGTCCACAGCGACGCCACGGAGGCGAGCCCGAAAGTGAGTGAGTAGAGGTGTGAGACTGTGAGCGCAGTAGGATCGGATAGATATTTCAATTATTTGAAACACTTCTGGGCTGCACTTGATTTAAGTTGTCACTGTTGCACGGGCACAATAAAACGCATTAATAATAATTGTCAATAATGCGCAAGGAAAGTCAAATCAAGTGTACCCAAAGTACTAAACAGTGCGAGAATGTAGGAGGTATGTTTTTTTCATCTGCTCTGTTTGATTTGAATAGTGGGTCACTTGTTTTTGCTTGGTGCTGGATGACTGTTTGAAACAGTCCATCTGTAGTAAACTTGACACTGCCCCTGGATGTCTGGCTGCTCTGTTCTTACCGTTTGCTTGTTCCCGTCTTTGTGTTCCGCTGCTGGAACTGAGATCAACTGGTTTTAAACACCGCCCACCTGTAGCATCAAGCTGCTAGTTTTTGGTGGCGTAGCTGAATGAAGCCTTGTTTATCGGAGGCTGAAGCCTTGTTTATCAGAGGCTGAAGCCTTGTTTATCGGAGGCTGAAGCCTTGTTTATCGGAGGCTGAAGCCTTGTTTATTGGAGGCTGAAGCCTTGTTTATCAGAGGCTGAAGCCTTGTTTATCGGAGGCTGAAGCCTTGTTTATCGGAGGCTGAAGTCTTGTTTATCGGAGGCTGAAGCCGTGTTTATCGGAGGCTGAAGCCTTGTTTATCGGAGGCTGAAGCCTTGTTTATCGAAGGCTGAAGCCTTGTTTATCTGAGGCTGAAGCCTTGTTTATCAGAGGTCAGAGGACCCATGGTGGAACCCAGAGTAAGTGAGGGTGGATACAGTGACCACCTGCTAGACCGGCTCAGTTGACCGTAGAGGATCACCCGTGACCGGGATGACATCATGTAGAGGACGCTACACTCACATTCAGTATAAAACCCCTTATCCAGTCCATATCCTAACTAAGATAGTCCAGGGACCAAGCGAGGCAACCTCCTTCGATCGCAGAGCCTGTAGGTCTGTTTTTACAACAGAGCAAGTCTTCGTCAGATGGCGGCCTCGTCTCCATCATCGTGTCAGACATGACCTGTGAGGTTCGGAGGGAAACGCCATGGTCACATGGTTCACTTTCATCACTATGCCTGGTTTCAGTGACTTATACATAAAAGGGGGTGGAATTTATCTTCCATCTTATTTTACATTACCTTGGTCACACTACCCCTGTTTTTTATGTGTCATTTTATTCTATCTGTCTATTTTTATGAGAAGCCTCGGTGCATGTTATTTCCTTATTGTAAAGCACTTTGAGCTGCATTTTTTTTTATGAAAGGTGCTATACAAATAAAGATTATATTATTATTATTATTATTATTATATTAAGATATAAGATCATAACGAAGACCATGCTTTTATTTTAATGATTGATAATGAATCTCTACATCAGGCAGTTCCCACTAACACTTGACATTAAAGGGATCCTGTGATCTTCACTGAGCACAGTCCTGATTCATAACTCAAGATCTGTTTATTGCCATGTATACTGTATACTGTAGGGTTCACACATACTAGGAATGTGACCAGGGTTAAGGCATGCTGGTAAACGCCATAGGACAGGGTGTGGGACAGGACAGGACAAGACAGGACAGGACAGGGTGTGGGACAGGACAGGACAAGAAAGGACAGGACAGGGTGTGGGACAGGACAGGACAAGAAAGGACAGGACAGGGTGTGGGACAGGACAGGACAAGAAAGGACAGGACAGGGTGTGGGACAGGACAGGACAAGAAAGGACAGGACAGGGTGTGGGACAGGACAGGACAAGAAAGGACAGGACAGGGTGTGGGACAGGACAGGACAAGAAAGGACAGGACAGGGTGTGGGACAGGACAGGACAGGACAGGACAGGACAGGACAGGACAGGACAGGACAGGACAGGACAGGACAGGACAGGGTGTGGGACAGGACAGGACAGGACAGTGCAAAGACATGACAGTGCAAAACAAAAGACTGCAAATACACAAAATACAAAAAACACTGCAAACAAAATACAGTGCAATGTGCAAATTATGATATACTGTAGTATTATACAACGGTTAGTTCTGGTTCTTGATTCTGATTGGCTGGAAGCCATGTTAAAATACTTTGTAACACCTGGGAACGCATATCAGTCCATTTTCAGTATTAATGCGCCTCCCATTTGATCCAATGCATTGTAGTTGTTGTTGTTGCTTGGCAACCCATTTGTTAGGGGAACTATTTTGCTCGGCGGAATTGAGGGAATGATGCTTCGTTTTGAATAAATGTTAATATTTTACATTGCTGTGTGTCTATTTTACACTAATAGCTGTAGTAACCGTTGTATAAAAGCAATAAACCACTCGAGGCCGTGTGTTATAGTGATTTTATAACAGCTAGGGGGGTTTTAGACACTCTGCTTCGCGTCGTGCCTAACAACGCCCCCTAGCTGTTATAAAATCACTATAACACATGGCCTCTCGTGGTTTATTGCTTAAATACATACTACGTATATACTGTACAGAATGGAGTGTGGTGAGTGTACAGTATGTACAGTGAGTATGCAGAGTGTGTAGTGTAGTGGGGTGGATGAGCAGTGTTGTGTACAGGGTGTTCAGTGATCAACGCTTGTATGAACCTGCTCTGTGTTTTATTTCCTGCTCCATCCAGTCTGAGGTACTGGACTTTGGGAAGATCATCATCTACACCAGCAACCTGAGAATCATCCGGGCGCCGCAGGGGAAGGCGGAGCCCGTGAGGCCCCCGGGGCCCCCCGGTGGCGTGGAGGACTACGCGCAGCACGGCCGGGAGCATGGGGGTCGGAGGAGGAGGGCCAAGGCCACCGGCCCCCAGGAGGACGAGCAGAGCAGCCATCCACAGAACCAGCTAATGGTGCCTGACCTGCACACGTTTCCTTCTGAGACATTCTACACTCTCTCTCTCTCTCGCTCTCTCTTTCTCTCTCTCACTCTCTTTCTCTCTCTCACTCTCTTTCTCTCTCTCACTCTCTTTCACTCTCTCACTCTCTTTCTCTCACTCTCTCTTTCTCTTTCTCTCTCACTCTTTCTCACTCTCTCTTTCTCTCTCACTCCCTTTCTCTCTCTCACTCTTTCTCTCTCTCTCTCTCTCTCTCTCTCTCTCTCTCTCTCACTCTCTCTCCTTCTCTCTCTCTCTTTCTCTCACTCTCTCCCTCTCTCTCTCTCACTCTCTTTCTCTCACTCTCTCTTTCTCTCTCTCACTCTCTCTCTCTCTCTCTCTCTCTCTCTCTCTCTCTCTCTCTCTCTCTCTTTCTCTTTCTCTTTCTCACTCTCTCTCTTTCTCTCTCACTCTCTCTCTCTCTCTTTCATTCTCTCTCTCTTTCTCTCTCTCTCACTCTCACTCTCTCTTTCTCTCTCTCTCTTTCTCTCTCTCTTTCTCTCTCACTCTCTTTCTCTCTCTCACTCTCTTTCACTCTCTCACTCTCTTTCTCTCACTCTCTCTTTCTCTTTCTCTCTCACTCTTTCTCACTCACTCTTTCTCACTCTCTCTTTCTCTCTCACTCCCTTTCTCTCTCTCACTCTTTCTCTCTCTCTCTCTCTCTCTCTCTCTCTCTCTCTCTCTCACTCTCTCTCCTTCTCTCTCTCTCTTTCTCTCACTCTCTCCCTCTCTCTCTCTCACTCTCTTTCTCTCACTCTCTCTTTCTCTCTCTCACTCTCTCTCTCTCTCTCTCTCTCTCTCTCTTTCTCTTTCTCTTTCTCTTTCTCACTCTCTCTCTTTCTCTCTCACTCTCTTTCTCTCTCACTCTCTCTTTCTCTCTCTCTCTCTCTCTCTCTCTTTCATTCTCTCTCTCTTTCTCTCTCTCTCACTCTCACTCTCTCTTTCTCTCTCTCTCTTTCTCTCTCTCTTTCTCTCTCACTCTCTCTCTCTCTTTCTCTCTCACTCTCTCTTTCTCTCTCTCTCTCTCTCTTTCTCTCTTTCTCTCTCACTCTCTCTCTCACTCTCTCTTTCTCTCTCTCACTCTCACTCTCTCTCTCTCTCTCTCTCTCTCTCTCTCTCTCACTCTCTCTCTCTCTCACTCTCTCTTTCTCTCTCTCTCTCTCTCTGCTACCTGCCGTCTGTGAAGAGATAGTGGTGACTCTTCCGTTTCCTCACTGTCTCCTCTCGACGCTCGGCTCCCCCCCTCGCTCACCTCTTTGGGCTGATTGCTTGGTTGAATTCCCTCTCTTTCTATCTCTCCCTTAACTCATCTCTCTGGCTAAATTTCACGTTTTTTCTCCGTGCTGTTCCGTGTGCTCAGCGTTTTTTCTCTTTGCTCCTGGTTCGGCTTCTCTTATTGGCCCCCATCCTAAACCAATCCCGTTTGTCTCTCTCTCTCGTCCTGTACCCTCCCAGCTTGGGTGGACCTGCACTCATTTCCTGTAAGCACTTAGACTTCCCTTCTCTCACCACACCATTAGAAGAGATTGCATCGTTAGTAGAGGTGACATCAGCAATGACACCTGCGGGGTCAGCTGACATCATGGCTGGCATGGCAACACGGCCTCTCTCTGTTGTTAGTGACACTTCTCAATCTTCCTCTCTCTCTCTAACACACACTCTCTCTCAATCCCCCCCCTCCCTCTCCTCTCTCTCTCTTTCTCTCTCTCTCTACCTCTCCCTCTCTTTTCTGTTTGTTATGCTCTCAGGACTCCTCCAGCTGCCAGCGCTGTGGAGGTTCGGGCTCCGCCCCCTGTTCCTTGTGCCACGGCGGCAAGCTGTCCATGCTGGCCAACCGTTTCAACGAGTCCATCAGCGTGCTACGCTGCCTGGCGTGCTATCCCGACGGCCTGGAGAAGTGCCAGTCCTGCTCTCACTCCAAATAGCTGAAAACCCCATTGTCTAGCTCTCCTGTGTGTGTGTGCGTGCGTGCGTGCGTGTGTGTGTGTGATGTGGCTTTGTGAAAGAATCAGAAACCAATCATTGAAGGAGAGGAACGATTACCCTACTGTACAGCTGGCGAAATCTCAGAAGACAATTATTGTGTGCAGTGAACATTGCTTATTGCGTATGGTGAGGTAGAGCTTAATCATTCTTTAGTTGTATTAGGCATATCTGAACCTCTTCCAAGATTGCACGAAGGCTTATCAGTTTGATTAAAATATTGTACGCTTTTTTGGGGGGTTTTGGAGTATCCATGAGGGCAGCTGCCCTTCGTTTCTTCTCCTCAACAGAGAGAATGAGTCTTTACTCTGAATGGTGTTTGCGAGCCGACTGGTGCTTCTATTTTTGCATAGCTTGATAACATGTAATCAAGAGAAACCTCGTCATTACTGCAATAAAGAGAGAAAGAAAGAGATGGACAGAATGAGAAGAGTGGTGAAAAGAAGGAGAGAACTGATAATCAATTCTGATTGAGTAGCTCGGTCGGCTCATTGGGTAAAAATGAACGAGCTCTTGCATCTGATTAATTGATTTCTTCCTCAGTTGTGTTTGAGATTTTCTTACTGTAGATGATGATGCTCTGAGAATGAAAACTCATGCCTCGTCTTGGGTCTAATGTACTCTACGTTTGTACAGTATCTCCTGCTGTTTTGAGCAGTACAGTTATGAACATCAATGTAGGTCCAGGGCAACTCACAAGTGTGTAGCACTAAAATAACAAACAATAATCCTGGTGGCTGTTCTCACCCCTTCGAATCCTGGCTCCTCCTGTCCACGTGACAAACAAAAACAACAAACAAACATCTTTGTTTGTCACATAGTGAGACACACGCACATTACACGGTGTAGGCGGCAACGCCGAAACACACACACACACACACACACACACACACACACACACGAATGTCTAGAGTGTCCACTGATGACGTTTTTTGATTGTCTGGAGCAGGCCTTCCCAAACTGTGAGGCAGGCCTCCCCTGGGGGGCCCCAAAGAAATTCAGGGGGGGCGCGGAGGGATGGTTAGAAAAAAAAAGATGTTTTTTATTTTTGAAATGTCTATGGTTTTTATGAATGAAACGTGATTTTAAAGAAGATCAAAATAAATAATGGGAGAGATGTATACTAAATTTGTGGAGCCTCCCCCCGCAGGCATGAATGTATTGTGTGAAAACATCATAACGTTAACTAGCAACAGGTGCCACTGAGCTAACTTAGCTGTGTAACGTTGTGGGCTAGCTAACGCTGCCTTGCATAATGAACACATTTGGGGGGTTTGGGGGGGCGCGGGTGTGTCACTGTTTTCAGAGGGGAGGCCCACATTGGTGGAGTTTGGGAACCCATGGTCTGGAGTGTCCACCGATGTTCTGTGCCGTCATCCCATGCCGTCGTCCTTTCCCCAAAGGCAGCCAGGAGCAGGGGACGCACCCGGAGACCAACCAAGCGCTCCTGTCCGTCGGACAGCGTTAGCGATCTGGTCCTCTACATGTTTTTCATATTGGGTTCTTTATGGGGGAAACCCTTGCGAACATGTGGAGAACATGCAAACTCCACACAGAAAGGCCCGTTTCACAACTGCCAACTCCACACAGAACGGCCTGTTACCCCACGCTAACGATTTTGGGGTTCAGTGTCTTGCTCAAGGACACTTCAGCACACTGCCGGGAGCTGGGATCGAACCGGGGACCTTGTGATCCCCAGCTGGCTGCTCTACCTCCTGAGCTACGCTTGGGCAAGACAATAAACCCCAAATTGCGCCCAATGAGCAGGCTAGCACCTTGCATGTCAGCTGCCACCATTGGTGTGTGAACGGGTGAATCAAAGGCCATTGTAAAGCACTTTGGATGAAAGTGCTACATAAGTGTAGTCCATTTACTGGTCAGAGGGTCTGGTAAACTGTCTGGGTTCACGCGTGCTTTCACTTACCGCACAGTCGAGGTGCTTATTAACTTTCCCAAAACATCCAACGTGATTTGAATATTCATCAATAATTTTCTTGGATAATGATTTGCTTTGATGTCATAGGGGTGAAGCTTGGAGCCCTATACTGTATTCACACTGTGGATCCAGGCTCATTTAAACCCAGACTCACATATTTTCTTATTGCATATAATAAACATATAATGAGCTTCCTCTCGCTTATGACAAATAATGTTCACAGTCGATAAGAAAAATAAAGACAAATAATTGTGTAATTAAATACAAGCTCGGGATAATTATGTTGAGGAAGTTAATTACAGGTTAATTGCAGGGGAGGTAGTTGACAAATGACTGTGTATACGGTACTGGCCACGGTAACATGGATTAAGCACAGGTGATATGTGGGTTGTTATTCTTGCTATTTTAACCCTAAACCTTACTGTAGAGAGACAGGAAAAATCGCCCTGGAAGAAAACAGTTTTTACTGTCTCTGCCCCTTTACAAAAAGACAGCTGTGCTTCATATTTTCCCTGGCACTGTGTGTGTGTGTGTGTGTGTGTGTGTGTGTGTGTGTGTGTGTGTGTGTGTGTGTGCTTGCGTGTGTGTTTGTCCTTTTGTTGTTTGTTTTCTGGCCCTAGGTCTCCCTCCAGCAGCGATTGTGGTCATTATCTTGACCTCCGTCCGACCTTAGTCTGCTCTCTCATTCTCTCTGTCTATCTCACATTCATTTCACTTCTCTGTGTTCATTTCCTGGTTTCCTGTAGGTTGATTCGGCGAGGGGAACGTCTGCAGCTTCACATAACTGGGATTTAACAGTAAGTGAAAACAGGGCCACTGTGGACCTGCAGACTGTATCCTTACGTGATGCGTTGTGACGTTGGAGCTGTTGTGGACGTGTCGTTCTCTGTACTTTCTGAGGTGTCTGACGAGCGCCAGTCAGAGAGGCAGAGAATCTCTCTCTATTTCCAAACCGCGCAGTTACTGTTCACACCAACATACTGTACAGTCGATCTGAGATACTACTGTATTAATATATAATAACAATAAAACATCAATAATTCAACCAATCAATGCAGAATACTGCAGGATTAAAATCACACAATGCAAAGAAGGCATGTATAAAAGAACGCACACGCACGCACGCACGCACGCACACACACACACACACCAACATACAGATGAGATAACCTGTCAGATATGCTCTGGATTTGAGGAAATTAATTTCCCAAACATCCAATTCTGTCTCGTTAGTCAAGCAGACATCTCTGCGGTTGTGCTACATATCAACAGTGATGGTTCTGAGAGAGAGAGGGAGGGAGGGAGAGATATGGACGGAAAGTGAAAGAGGGATGGAGAAAGATGTATAGAGGGAGAGAGAGGGAGAGAGAACATGTGTGTTGGTGTGTGTCAGGGCTCGAGATCCTGTAATTATTAATTACTAAATATTATTATTATTATTATTATTATTATTATTATTAGGGGCCAAGCACCGAAGGTGCGTAGGCACTCTATTGTAATTGGTAGTTTTATTATTCTCTTTCTGCCATGGAAGTCTATGGCAGCACATATAACCGACTGGTCGATTTTTATGAAACTTATTATTTAAAAAAATATTATTATTATTATTATTATTATTCCTAGATGTAGAGTACATGAGGATTGCGGCAGAAACCTCTGATCACGTTTAATATTCATCCCATTTTCTATCATGCATAGTATTCTAGGATGATGACAGTTCTATAATCTCTGTGGCAGAGCTGAGCTGAATTGAGATTAATCTTTTGTTAACGGTCATTCAGATAACGCTTGTTAGCAGATCAGCTCACAGCAGCCAGGGGGAAGATGTTCTCACAGCGGTCAGATCAGATAAGAGTCCATCAGTGCTGTTGGTTTGAAGGGCTCTAATGTGATATTTCTAGATCGGCACAATACAAGAGTTGCTGGAGGTCCCTTTCTGACTGGCGAGATGGAAACAATGGCTGTGTTGTCAAGAAGTTGTCAACAACGTTTATGTTCTGCTGTTAGGCTGACAACGGTGAAATATACACTGCAAAAAACATTAGTTAAAATACAAGAAATAAATACTGAATTTGAGGAGAGATTATTTAATACTAGTGAAATAATATGTCCATGCAGCAAGATAATTTTACTAGATAATACATCTTAAAATAAGCCGGTTCAAGTTGAGAAATAAGATAGATAAAGAAATAGTAAATAACTTTTAAAACAAGATAATGAATCTCATATTTCCAAATCTATGATTTAAATCTTGGCAAGCGCAGAACAATTTGCAGTGTTCACAGACATAATTACTTCAGTTACTGTTCCAACACTTCGAGATCTCACCGAACTTCGGTGTCAGGCTGCCGGTCTGAGAGACCTTTCGAGAAAGAGAAAATGGAAACTCACTCGAGAGTTAATCAGCGAGTGAGAAAAGAACAGCTCAGTAATGACCACAGCCATTAAACACCTCTGAAAGAGGGTCTCACTTGAAAAGAGATATCCCCGTTATCTGGCGGCGAACACCTGACCGCCTCCCTGGACCTGAACACTACCTGCGCTTAACCCACAATGCATCTGGTTCTCTTGGACGGGGCCTGGGAGCTGGTCTAACTGGGCTTCACACTCCGCATTCAATGAGGAGCCCATTGAGGGATAATTTCAGGTCTTCATGTCAGTTGATTGGATTTCCCCTCTGCTGGTCTGTCTGTCTGTCTGCCTACCTGTCTGTCTGTCTGTCTGTCTGTCTGTCTGTCTGTCTGTCTGTCTGTCTGTCTGTATGTCTGTCTGTCTGCCTACCTGCCTGCCTGTCTGTCTGTCTGCCTGTCTGTCTGTCTGTCTGTCTGTCTGTCTGTCTGTCGTCAAGGGTTTATGGCATCTTAGGGGCAACGAGAGTAGGAGAATAGGAGAGTAGTGGAGAATAGGGGAGAGTAGGGGAGAGTAGGGAGAGTAGGGAGAGTATGAGACAGTATGGGAGAGTAGAGAGAGTAGGGGAGAGTAGGGAGAATAGGGAGAGTATGAGACAGTATGGGAGAGTATGAGAGAGTATGGGAGAGTATGAGAGAGTAGGGGAGAGTAGGGGAGAGTAGGGGAGAGTAGGAGAGAGTAGGGGAGAGTAGGGGAGAGTAGGGGAGAGTATGAGAGAGTAGGGGAGAGTATGAGAGAGTAGGGGAGAGTAGGGGAGAGTAGGAGAGAGTAGGGGAGAGTAGGGGAGAGTATGAGAGAGTAGGGGAGAGTAGGGGAGAGTAGGAGAGAGTAGGGGAGAGTATGAGAGAGTAGGGGAGAGTATGAGAGAGTAGGGGAGAGTATGAGAGAGTAGGGGAGAGTAGGGGAGAGTAGAGAGAGTAGGGAGAGTATGAGAGAGTAGGGGAGAGTATGAGAGAGTAGGAGAGAGTAGGGGAGAGTAGGGGAGAGTATGAGAGAGTAGGGGATAGTAGGGGAGAGTAGGAGAGAGTAGGGGAGAGTATGAGAGAGTAGGGGAGAGTATGAGAGAGTAGGGGAGAGTAGGGGAGAGTAGAGAGAGTAGGGAGAGTATGAGAGAGTAGGGGAGAGTATGAGAGAGTAGGAGAGAGTAGGGGAGAGTAGGGGAGAGTATGAGAGAGTAGGGGAGAGTATGAGAGAGTAGGGGAGAGTAGGGGAGAGTAGGGGGAGAGTAGGGGAGAGTAGGAGAGAGTAGGGGAGAGTAGGGGGAGAGTAGGGGAGAGTAGGGGAGAGTAGGGGAGAGTATGAGAGAGTAGGGGAGAGTATGAGAGAGTAGGGGAGAGTAGGGGAGAGTAGGAGAGAGTAGGGGAGAGTAGGAGAGAGTAGGGGAGAGTAGGGGAGAGTAGGGGAGAGTAGGAGAGAGTAGGGGAGAGTAGGAGAGAGTAGGGGAGAGTAGGAGAGAGTAGGGGAGAGTAGGGGAGAGTATTAGAGAGTATGGGAGAGTATGAGAGAGTAGGGGAGAGTATGAGAGAGTAGGGGAGAGTATGAGAGAGTAGGGGAGAGTAGGGGAGAGTAGGAGAGAGTAGGGGAGAGTAGGAGAGAGTAGGGGAGAGTAGGGGAGAGTATGAGAGAGTAGGGGAGAGTATGAGAGAGTAGGGGAGAGTATGAGAGAGTATGAGAGAGTATGAGAGAGTAGGGAGAGAGTAGAGAGAGTAGGAGAGAGTAGGGGAGAGTAGGAGAGTAGGGAGAGAGTAGGGGAGAGTAGAGAGAGTAGGGGAGAGTATGAGAGAGTAGGGGAGAGTAGGAGAGAGTATGAGAGAGTAGAGAGAGTATGAGAGAGTAGGGGAGAGTATGAGAGAGTAGGGGAGAGTATGAGAGAGTAGGGGAGAGTATGAGAGAGTATGAGAGAGTAGAGAGAGTAGGAGAGAGTAGGGGAGAATATGAGAGAGTAGGGGAGAGTATGAGAGAGTAGGGGAGAGTAGGGGAGAGTATGAGAGAGTAGGGGAGAGTATGAGAGAGTATGAGAGAGTAGAGAGAGTAGGAGAGAGTAGGAGAGAGTAGGAGAGAGTATGAGAGAGTAGGGGAGAGTATGAGAGAGTAGGGGAGAGTATGAGAGAGTATGAGAGAGTAGAGAGAGTAGGAGAGAGTAGGGGAGAGTATGAGAGAGTAGGGGAGAGTATGAGAGAGTAGGGGAGAGTATGAGAGAGTAGGAGAGAGTAGGGGGAGTATGAGAGAGTAGGGGAGAATATGAGAGAGTAGGGGAGAGTATGAGAGAGTAGGGGAGAGTATGAGAGAGTAGAGAGAGTATGAGAGAGTAGGGGAGAGTAGGAGAGAGTATGAGAGAGTAGAGAGAGTAGGGGAGAGTAGGGGAGAGTATGAGAGAGTAGGGGAGAGTATGAGAGAGTATGAGAGAGTAGAGAGAGTAGGAGAGAGTAGGGGAGAGTATGAGAGAGTAGGGGAGAGTAGGAGAGAGTATGAGAGAGTAGAGAGAGTAGGGGAGAGTATGAGAGAGAGTAGGGGGAGAGTAGGAGAGTATGAGAGAGAGTAGGAGAGAGTAGGGGAGAGTATGAGAGAGTAGGGGAGAGTATGAGAGAGTAGGAGAGAGTAGGGGAGAGTAGGGGGAGAGTAGGGGAGAGTATGAGAGAGTAGGAGAGAGTAGGGGAGAGTATGAGAGAGTAGGGGAGAGTAGGGGAGAGTATGAGAGAGTAGGGGAGAGTAGGGAGAGTAGGAGAGAGTATGAGAGAGTAGTGGAGAGTATGAGAGAGTAGGGGAGAGTATGAGAGAGTAGGGGAGAGTATGAGAGAGTAGGAGAGAGTAGAGAGAGTAGGGGAGAGTAGGAGAGAGTATGAGAGAGTAGGAGAGAGTGGTACTTCTAGCTCGGCTTCCTGAGTACCCATCGGGGAAGAGCATCTCTCCCAGATACACACGCAGAAGCCCCAGGATTGTGCTGACACCCACAAAGACAGTGGCCTGCGTGGGGCGCGGCAATTTGTGATTCTTACAATGCCATGAATGTGCTTTTGTCCTTAAACCTCCCCTGGCTTCCATCTGCCGTGTCAACCACACAATGATGCACCCAGGAGGAAGAGCAGAGCAACACTAACTTTTAATGAGGGCTTCTATAGTCTAATTAAACTGAATGCCCAATTGCAGCTCTTCTCTTGGCCCTTTTGTGTGCGTGTGTGTGCGTGTGTGTGTGTGTGCGTGTGTGTGCGTGTGTGTGTGTGTGCGTGTGTGTGTATGTGTGTGCGTGTGTGTGTGTTGTGTGTGTGTGTGTGTGTGTGTGTGCGTGTGTGTGTGTGTGCGTGTGTGTGCGTGCACGTTGTGATTGAAATTTGAGAGCTTAAACAAAGAGAGGGTTTTCAGCTGTTCTTTACTGCCCTGGTCATCTTGTTCCAGCCTGGCCTCTGTGTGCCTGGTGACCTCATTCTTTGAAGCTTGTAAGAACCGACCCCTGACCTGGGCATTTCATGGTTTATCGCAGGATAACCTCTCTAGGGGGTAGATTAAAACATCTCCAGAAATCGTTTATCATCCGAGTCTGGTCTCCCATTGTGTCCCTAGCCCAGTTGCAACTGTATGTATTTTCGGAATAAAGAACCAGTCTTTGAACTTTCGGATCGAACCTCGGCAAAACTTCTTACTCTTTATTCACTCATTCTAAATTAAATCTAGCATTCACAACGTGTGTGTGTGTTTGTGTGCGTGCAGGTGTGTGTGTGCGTGCATGAGTGGTGTGTGTGTACCATGGTATTTTGGGAGTCACTTGTAGTGCTTCACAGTGATTGTAGTGGTATAATGGGCACCCAGGAAGAATTCACACTTTTAATGAGCGCTTGACACAAACCGTCTTCTCCACAGGTGAGTAGCACAATCACCAACCGATCACAGGTGTGTAGAACCCTGCCACTCCCCCCCTTGGCTTGTTCCTCTCACAATGTCCCTACTAATACCCGTGTTCACAAGCTGACAGCATTGTTGTCGAGTCCCGGGTGTCCTTGTACCAAGGTGGGTGGTCGTGCGCTCTACATATAATTCGGTGTGGGTTCTTTTTCCCTTTCTTTGTGTTTGGGGTAAATGGGACTTGCTGTCTAACCCCGGGTGTCCTTGTACCGAGGTCGGTCGGTCTAGTACGGGAGGCTTGCTTGGCGACTGCAGGCCGTTGACCTGACCCGGCTGTGCTGTGGGTCAATCGACCAGAGAGTCGGAGGAGGTGGAGCAGCCTGCCTGCCTGACCGCGTCCCGGGGGAACAGGACTGATGCATTACTGGTCTCCCTGGACACCCTAGATGGACCCGTGAACTTCCGAATGCTGCCACAATTCCTTGTATTGAGCGGAGCGCATTTTTAATGTGTTATAGCTGTAATAAATCTACCGTTTTTGTGTGGTTTCTGTTGCACGCTAGTCACTCTGGTGTTTACGTCTGAGCCTGTATAGCCCCTCTTACACCGTGTCCTAACTACACGCGAGCGAGTGTCAGCAACAAAATGCGTTCCATTGCTTTGTTTTCTATTGTTATGTCCTAACTGGATGCGAGCGACGCAGCGCGAAGCGGCGTGAAGTTTTAACTGCCCCTTTGACGCTCGCCCTGTTCATATTTTCCTCCTGTCACTCGCGTTGACAGGCGTTCGTTCTTTAACTGTCTTCAGTTGGGAATATAGACAAATGAGGTAACAGAACAGGAAATTTAACGGTTTCAGTTAGGACAGCAAGCATGCGATGTTGCGTTCTGTTGCTCGCGTCGAGAGCAGTTAGGACACGGTGTTAGAGTGCGTTATGTGTGTGTGCCTCCATGCCTGTGTGTGTGTGTGTGTGTGTGTGTGGGACTGAGGCAGTGGGGGATGCAGTGTTAAGTAGTAAGGAGTTCAGCGTGACCTTTGCTCCCAGGAGTCCTGGCTTCCTGCTCTAAGCAGATAGACGTCATTAACCCTGACGCTGTCCTTTCCCTGACAGTGATGGACGCCAACTAGACAGACAAGGGCTTTGTTTTAGTCTCATGTTTTTGCACAAAAGCCTTCTGGAATGAATAAACTCCAGAGCCTAGCTCCATAGAAGAAGCAGATCTATTTGTGTCGTACGCATAATGAGTTATGTAAGCACCTGGAGCACCTTCTCCTCCTCCTCCATACAAACGCATGGAATTGATGCAACAACATCGATTGTTTTACTGTTTCTACATGACCTTACATTACAGTCATTTAGCAGACGCTTTTATCCAAAGCGACTAACAATAATTGCATTTAAACTAACAATAATTCATTTAAGTTTCTATACGAAGATAGTTCTGACTTAAAGGACCATACCGGTCTAAATATGATTTGATCTCCTTAAACTAATACTAATTTATAAGAGAGAGACATGACTAACAGTAGAGTGCACAAGTAGTTACAGGGAAGTTGACTACATGGTCGGCCATTATGTGTTAGCTATCCCTGTAGTCTCTAATATGATATTTAAGTGAATCATATAACAAAGCACAGTGAGCACTTAGCAGAACAGGCTCATAGAGAATGCCGCAAAGCAGAGGTGGAGAAGCAGAGGACCATGGGTAAAAAGGGGTGTGGTTGGCTGGACAGGGACAGCTGACGACATAGAGGGGGAAGGAGCTAGTCACGAGGAGGCAGGGGGGCTTTCCAGGAGCCATTAGGTGGATTTCGAGGACGGGGGGGGGGGGGGGGGGGGAGGGTTCTCTGGGACCTGATACAGGGTGGCCTGCAGAAGACAGGGGGGTGTCCACGGACCTGTTTAGAGTATAAGAGGGAGAGACACTAGGGAGGAGGACAGGGTTAGTGGCTGTACTGGACATCCACAGCAGACACAGGGGTATCTATCAGACTACTGCGGGTGACAGTGGGGCATCCACTGGACCTGGTTAGAAGATAGGAGAGAGAGCCACTAGGGAGAGGGGAGGCAGAAAAGGCTTAGTAGCACGCAGAGCCATAAAAGCAACACAGATATTAAAACAGAACGTGCCGGTTGCAGGGCAACCAGCATCTGTATACTGTACACATACACACAGTACATAACAGGATATACACCAATGCATACAGAGGATTTACAAGCAGGCTGGAGGCTGCCTTATTGAACTCATGAGGGAGAGAGAAAGAGAGAGAGAGACTGATGTTCGCGTTAGGGCTAGTACTAGCAAAAGGTATAGCACATCAATACATCACTATAAAATGAAAATGAACATGTTTACTAATGTTATCCAGTGGCCACATACCTGTAACATGTCTGTGTCTGCCTCAAAAAGACATTTACTCGACTGACTGACTGACTGACTGACAGACTGACTGACTGACTGACTGACTGACAGACTGACTGACTGACTGACTGACTGACTGACAGACTGACTGACTGACTGACTGACTGACAGACTGACTGACTGACTGACTGACTGACTGACTGACTGACTGACTGACAGACTGACTGACTGACTGACTGACTGACTGACTGACTGACTGATTGACTGACTGACTGACTGACTGACTGACTGACTGACTGACTCTCACGACCAGTGGCGGGGATCTGTATCCAACTTTGGGGGGGACATTTACATTGACATTGTGCAAGAGTATTTTTTTTGGGGGGGACATCTTCCTACGCGGCTGTATGGTCATTTGAATGCCACTACCCCAATCTAAATATTGGTGGTGGGGGGGGGACAATATTAATGATCTCAAATGTCCCCGCTGACCCCCCAGGATCCCCGCCCCTGCTCATGACTATGGAGTGCCTATCGCACGCATGCAGGTGCATTTGTTTCGGATGAGGGTGCATTAGTTTCGGTCACAGTGTGCGCGCTGCGGTAGCTAGGAAAACAAGAGAGAGATTAGATAGGGCGTCGTCCGGGAGTAACTCATTATTTTCCGACCTGATATTTTGATTCAATCAAAATCAGTTACAGGGCAAGCTCAGCGCAACAGGAGTTCATTTATAGAAAAGTTTAAGCCTGCAGAAAAAAGGCACTCTCTTTGAGAGGCAAAAAAGACAGGGTCCCTTGAGATCTATGGGTGCACGTGCCTGATCTTATACATTATCCACAGATATTAGGCTACTGTACATAATCTTATACATTGTTAAGTTTTTTTTCGCAGAAGCATCAGTAGATACATAGAGAAACGGGTTCCTGTAGGCTATATAATTTGTCTTTTTTTACAGTAAATTAAGTAACACAAGCCTGTGCTCTTGTTTTTAATGGAAGACACTATAGTACCTGCAGACCCTGTGACCCAGATTGAATTTCCACTCTTTTTTGTTACATTCCAGTTGGTTTAGCAAATAAAAACACGGCATTCTGAAAGACATCGTTCCACGTTATTAGTTCTGTTTTCTAGAATGTTCACGAGTCACGACCCGTTATCAATCAGGTGCACAACTTATTTTCTCTCCCTCAGAAACAGAAGCACGGCGCCTCTCTCTGGCTCGCCCCCAACGCTCACATTCTCACATGAACGCTCCGATGGTTTCCTATGGGAGACGCATGAAACTGACCCGATAGCTAATATACATCCACAAACACCAACCTGGCAAATCAGCCGGAGAGCAAGAGTCATTACATTATTCATTCTTCCACAGGAATAGCCGGCGCCGCATTTCAAAGGACAAGAGTTTGTCCCTGCAAGCGCATTAGCATATTCACCGGGCCAGAGCGCGGATAAATGACCAGGAAGGGGAATACGACCATGTCCACCCAGTCCGAGCGCTGATCAGGTCGACCGCGACTAAATATGCGGTCTGATCCGTCGGCCCTCCCTGGCCCGGCGCCGGGTCACGCGTGGCTAAGTGCGGTGTTCCCCGGAGCGGCGAGGGGCCAGGAACTCTCCCCCAACCACACGGCTCCCGTGCGCCGTTGCGTGTCAACCTCCCGCCCGTCAGATGATGGAAACTTGTGTAGGATTTGTTCAGTCTCTGACCGTTGATTTCCACGGGAAAAAATGTCTCACGGGTGAGAATTCATGGAGGATAGGACGGCTTCTGATGAGAGCAGCGTCTGATCCTGGATCTTTGCACCGGCTCCCTGTCCCCTACAGGATTGGATTCAAAACCCTTAACTCTCAAATGCACCCATGGTCGTGCACATCCTTACCTTAAAGAACCCCTCGCTCCGCTAAACCAACTAAACCCCTCCTACAATCTCGGATCCAGAAACAGCTTGCTGCTTCACACCCCTCGGGACTATAAGCTGTGCTTTATGGGAAATTGGGCCTATTGCTCAGCTGCCATCTTGGCATTCTGAGGACACAACAGAGTCTCGGGGTTCTTTTAAGACAAGTCTAAAGACCTGCTTATTTAGAATAGCTTTTTTGTATGTAATGAGTATAGAACTTATTTATTAATGAGTGTCTGTTTTCGTAATGACTTTGTTTATGTTTATGTGTTTCAGCAGTGAGATTTTCACAATGAATAAGTGATGTCCTTCTGTGTTCCAGGGACATAATGGTATTCATTCACACAGCATTGGCTGCTGCAACGTGAGCAGGCCTCTAAAAACTTAATGAGATCTAATTGGTGAATATTTTGAATGGATGGATTTTTTCAGAGATCTACCGTATGTCTCAGCTTCTTCAAACAAGTTACTATAATGACAGTAATAATCTGGTAGCTACATGTATGTACCTGTGCTCTTTAAGCGAAGGACAGTAGGTTAGGGTTAAGGTTTCTGGCTGGGTGCTGTAGTGGATTCAGTTTTAGTGTCAGGTTGGGCTTTGAGTGGCTTAGTAGGCCTCTGTGGTACAAGCCTATGGCCTCGTCCTTCCCTGTAGAGGAGATAAAAGGATAAAATGGAATAAACAAGTATAAAAGGAAAAAGCAGGGTTAGGGTTGGGCTTAGGGTTGCAAAATTCCCGAACTTAACTTCCCACGGTAAATTTCCGGAAAGTTTCCAGAAATTTACCGGAAATTCTTCGACCCCCTTGCAACCCTAGTTGGGGTTAACCCCGACCATCAGGGGGGTGGTGGTGGCTCCTTACAGCGGCCCAGCAGCTCAGAACCACAGCGCCAAGATGGGTCGATCAGACCGGTGCTGACAGCAATGGTCATTTCAATATACTGTATGTCATCACTGTATGTCTCCAAGTACAAGATCCCAAGTGTAACACACTAGATAACCCCAGCCACTCTTCAGACAAGGTTACGAGGATATATGGCTCATAAAGTTCAAACAACATCCTCCAACTACCTGGCCCTAGAATGTGCTTACACTGATTGACCATTGCTGCCCCGCTGGCGCCGGTGTACAGGGCAAATCATCTCTTGTGGGATATCTTTCTGGCACGATTACGAGCCAGCTTTGCTGTACTACGGCGTCTGAAGGTAATGGACCTACTGCCAGCTGATGTAGCTAGCCTGCTTGCTTGATTAGCTAGCTAATGTGTTGCTCAGTACTTATAGTGCCTCGTCAAAATCAAATTCTCGTCCTCTCTGGAAAAAACGTTGTAACCAACTGTTTTCAATTTCCCTTCCTTCCTTCCTTCCATCCTATGGAGACCTTCATACATTACATTATTACATTACATTATTACATTACATTATTACATTACAGTCATTTAGCTGACGCTTTTATCCAAAGCGATATACAATAATTGCATTTAATGCAGGAAACGTCAGTGGACTACTACTCGCCAGAACTCACAAGTGCATCTCCTTTCTTAAACAAATGACTAAGAGCATAATCAAGATCCTGGTAGCACTTGAAGAGATGAGTTCTGTGTATCTCTCATGACCTTCATAAACACGGTGTATTGCAGAGGGAAGAACGGAATAAAACACATTCGGTTATCCAGGGTGAAGAAGCCGAGCTGGCTCTGTGATATCCTCCTTCACCTACTGACATGGTGGAGAGACCTGTCAGAATACTCCCACACCTCTCTCTCTCTCCCTCCCTCCCTCCATCACTCTCCCTGCCTCCATTGATCTCTCTCCCCCTACATCTCTCTCTCTCTCCATCCATCACTCTCCTTCCCTCCATCACTCTCTCTCTCTCACTCTCTGTACTTTCTGTCCTGGAAACCAGATCTGTGTTGTTTCTGGGTATGCTGGTGATCGCTAGGCTCTCAGATTAGTAAACTATTTGTAGGTGAGAGAGGAGGGCAGCGTCCGGCACACAGCGGATAGATTTGACAGTTTCATAGGTGTGCATTGTTTTTCTCATCACAGATTTTGTTGATTGGTGTGTTCTTAATTCTATTAAAATGACACAAAATGACATGGCCAATGAAATCCCTGTCCACAACCTAACCCTAACACTAATTATGACACTCACACTAACATTTATTACCCTAATCCTAACATTTATGATCCTAACCCTAACACTTATGACCCTAACCCTAACACTTATGACCCTAACACTAACACTTATGACCCTAACACTAACACTTATGACCCTAACCCTAAAACTTATGACCCTAACCCTAAGATTTATGACACTAACACTTATGACCCTAACACTAACACTTATGACCCTAACCCTAACATTTATGACACTAACACTTATGACCCTAACCCTAACATTTATGACCCTAACCCTAACATTTATGACACTAACACTTATGACCCTAACCCTAACATTTATGACCCTAACCCTAACATTTATGACACTAACACTTATGACCCTAACCCTAACATTTATGACCCTAACCCTAACCTTAACTCTCTAACCCTTCTCCTCTGAAGAAACCCAGAGAAGTGCGAAACGTTAGGAGATCTCTCTTCTTTGAATCCTTTAACCTTTTAATTCAGTCCTACTGATTCTTTCAGAACAAAAGGACATTAGTTCATTCTTTTGAACTTATTCAGCTCTGAAAAAGGATATCCCTTTTCACCGTATTGCTTATTTGCACAAAGAACTCTCAATTCTCCTGAGGTAGGAATAGAGCAAAACTTTTTTGATGTACCTGTCCTGGAGACACACAATCCGACTCTGTGAATGAGCAAAACAGCAGATACCTTTTTAAATATGCTGTTGGATACTGGGACTATTTGGCTTGACCCGTTTTCACCCCCCAGAACAGATAGATCACTGGGAATATACAGTGTGTGGACTGACTCAGGATTACTGAGCAGCACAACAGCCGCAAGGCAACAAGACAACCTGATGGGCAGAGAGAGGCATCATCCCAGACGGACGTCTCCCTACTGGCCACCACCAACCTTGGGCTGTCCAGACTGGACAACAGTGAACCGCCTGTGCGCCCGCGAAGGACACTGCGAGGCATCCGTGAAGAAACGGAAACTAACACCTTCTGATGCGTGTGTGTGGTGACCTTCAAACCACGGAATACGTCATGATGTAGCTACGCTCCACAACGCACTGGAGATGACCTGGCCCCAACCGACCCAGATAGCAAGCGGATGTGTAATGATTCTGGGCCATATATGGGCCGGAACTAAGCCACAAGGGCCAGATCTGGCCTTTATATGGCCCGGATCCGCTTGCTATCTGGGAAACGCCGCTGCGCTCGCCTGCGCCAACCGCTGGACAGACGTGGTATAGAAGATGGCCGGACACGAGGAAGAAGAAGCAAAAGAAGAAGAAGAAAAAACGACCTTTAGGAACCTCTTCTCGGTATATCCTAGGACGGTGTATTTGAAACTGTACCTGAGCAGAAACAGAATTATATCTTGTGCCCGTGCATATCGGTCCTTGTCCCTAACCTAACCTTAACACTTATGACCCTAACCCTCACATTTATCGGCCCCTCCCAGCCTTGTTAGGGTTAGGGTTAGGGTGTGCTGCGGATGTAACCTGGCCCTATCCAGGGCTGTCAGGTGCACAGACGTGCATATGTGCAGTTTGGGGAACAACTCTGTAATTAAACTCTCTGACTGCACACTGGGCTCAGTGGACCAGGAGATGCTGCTGTCATAATCCAGGCTTTGGATCCAAGGCTGGGATAATTACAACAGTGCTACTGCATTAACTTAGCAGCCTCAGACAGGCAGCACTATAGCATAGACGAGGTTTGTGACAGAAGGAGCATCTGATTATAGTACTATACCCATCCCAGATAGCAAGCGGATGTGTAATGATTCTGGGCCATATATGGGCCGGAACTAAGCCAGATCTGGCCTGTATATGGCCCAGATCCGCTTGCTATCTGGGATATCAGAGATGTGGAATAAGATGCCCTGTTCTGTAGAGTATTACTGTAGCTCAATATGAATATTAATGAAATAGGTACAATGCTAATGATTGCTTGGCGGAAAATGACCAATGTTTGATGTCTGCATACTGCATATCTGTACATTGTTTCAAAGCCCTCTGGCAGGAGAAAGTAGTTCCATATTGCATATACATTTATATAACTAAAGTTAATATCTATCTATCTATCTATCTATCTATCTATCTATCTATCTATCTATCTATCTATCTATCTATCTGTCAAAGAATTAACTTTAAAATACTGCTGTTGGTTTATAAAGCACTGAATGGTCTAAGACCAAAATATATTTCTGATCTGCTCATACGCTATGAACCATCCAGACCCCTCAGGTCATCTGGCACAGGCTTGCTTTCTGTCCCCAGAGTTAAAACAAAACATGGAGAAGCAGCGTTCAGTTTTTATGCCCCACATATCTGGAACAAACTTCCAGAAAACAGCAGGTCTGCTGCAACTCTTGGTTCTTTTAAAACGAGCCTGAAGACTTTTCTTTTTGCCACTGCTTTCTAAGAGGAGTTATGTTTATCAGTATACTGCACTGTAACTTTTATTCCTGTATTCTATTTGTCCTGCTTTTCGATTTAAATGTCTATAATGTCTTGCATTTTGTTTTAATGCCATTAATGTCTCATGTAAAGCACCTTGAATTGCCCTATGGCTGAAATGTGCTATATAAATAAACTTGCCTTGCCTGTAATGTGATACAGGACTGTCTCCTCTGTCCTTATTGCATGCATTATAACCGTATGCCAAAATGGTTGGCTGCAGGTAAAACAGGCCAGTAGATCTCAAAGTCCATGATTGGCAGCAGCGTGGCTGAGTGGTTCCCGGTCTCCATGGGGAGTCTGTCTAACAGCTCTATTCTTACAACAAGCAGGACCGGCGCCTTGGGTCCATCTGTTGCAGATTTATATAGACACGGAGGTGTTGCTCCCTTTTTTTTTATTAGAAAAAAAATAAAAATCAGTCTCAGGAAACAAGTCGGTCTGTTTCTAAATCCTCTGAGACCTAAACCGTTTCTCGCCAGTAAGAGTGGCTCCATTTAGGTCCAGAAACGTCCGTGTGTTTCATAGCAAAGCAAAAGGCGATGGTAAATGTACTGTAGTGCAACTTATACAGCGCGCTTTGATCCAAAGCTCCTCACGATGGCTCCTCATTCACCCATTCACACACCCATTCAAACACCCATTCACACACACACACACACACGCCAGTGGCTGCAGCTGACATGCATTGTATTGGGAGCAATTTGGGGTTCCGTGTCTTGCCCAAGGACACTTTGACAGAGGAGCTTGTCCACATGTCGGGATGTGAACCGGCCACCCCTGCGGTCATTGGATGACCCGCTCTACCTCCTGTGCCACAGATACTAACCCAGATAGCAAGCGGATGTGTAATGATTCTGGGCCATATATGGGCCGGGACTAAGCCACAAGGGCCAGATCTGGCCTGTATATGGCCCAGATCCGCTTGCTATCTGGGAACACCCCTGATGCTTTTAATGTCTCATGTAATGCACTTTGAATTGCCTTGTTGCTGAAATGTGCTATACAAATAAACTGTACTACATTCATATGCTACAGTACATTACATCTGCTGCATTCCAATACTGCATTCCAATGCTTCTTCCCTACATCACATCCCATACCTATACTGTACATCACATCCCAAGGCTACACTCCTGTGCTAGATCCCTATGCTAATTTCCTATGCAGAATCCTCCCAGCTGGCAATGTTATTACTGGAGATAAATTAAGCACGGCCCTCTCACCCGGACAGTGCAACAGTTCCACACAGCTATCGGTCTTGTCTCACAAATAATCTATCAAGCAATCAAATTGAATAGCAGGTCTGCAGGGGCCAGTGGTGAGAGGTTGTGATCCGCATTCGCATATTAGCACCGTGATCTGCGTTCGCACGTTATCACTGGTGAAGTGTCTCAGCCAGAAGCCTGTGTAACACTACAACCAGCTAGCAACTTATTTTAATATCGCTAGAACACTACCGTGCCTGGTATGTGTGTCCTTAAAGGACAAGTTCACTGTTTTGTACTTTAGCGCCTATTCTGTCTTACATGAACCTGACACGTAGAGACTGTATTTTCCCTGATCGCCTCAGTATTGGGCTAGCTGCAGTACTTCTACAGGCATGCACTCGCCTATAATGGAAGTCAATGGGGCAGTCGAGATGTTGGAAAAAGTACAATGATAAATATGCTTTTCCGAGATGGGGAGCACAGGGTGTAATCTCACCGCTCACGGTATGCTATGCTCAGGGACCCGAATGAAGAGGGACCCTTGTGAACACGGGGAGAACACGCAAGCTCAACAGAGCAAGGCCCAGAGTGAGGTAGTAAGTCAGTACTAAGTATTGCGCCACGCGTGAGCGATTTCGGGGTTCAGTGCCTTGCTCAAGGACACTTCGGCGCACTGCCGGGAGCTGGGATCGAATCGGGGACCGTGTAATCCACAGCCGGACGATTTACCTCTCGAGCTGCGTGCTGCCCTCTCTATAATATGAATCTGCTTTTTAATTAAAATAGAAAAGGCTGTCACTGTGAGTTATTGATGCAGACAGTCTCACATTTGGGCCTCGAAGTGAAATGAATGGCCCCTAGGCTAATTACCTGGGTCCACTAATTACGTCTGCTCTAACTGACTGAGAGCTACGGTGGCTATCTGAAGACAGATTGGAGAGGACTTGATGGTTCTATGTCGGCTCCAAACATTATCACAGGGATTCATCCCTCCTCCGTGGCTCCCAAGCATTCGTCCTTGGTTTAAGTCCCACGATGCACGGGGCTTTGAATGTGTTCCTACAAACAAAAACACGCATTCCTGAGACTGAATCAGGTAGACTGGACTGTGTTCGGCTGACTGAGTCCCTCGCGGACTCTCAGATCCTGGAATCTGGAATGTCTCTCTCAATCAATCAATCAATCAATCAAAGCTTTATTTGTATAGCGCATTTCATACCCAGAGGCAACACAATGCGCTTTACAGAGAACAAGGGAGGTGGGCATACGACCCACCCCTACATATTCCAGAGGGAAGCAAAAAAACAGTAATCACCTGGGAGCCAGATAAGTGAGCTGTAAAAATTCTTCCCTGACCCCTCTCAACAAGGCGATCGAGCAAGCTCCAGGAGTATGTTTGTCTACCGGCTAAGAACATTTATAAAGCAATACATTACATTAAATTACATTTCAGAGTAAGAGAGGCTAAAAAGCATCATAGGAGAGAGGACATCCTACGGACATGCTACGACATGCTCTCTCTCTCTCTCTCTCTCTCTCTCTCTCTGTTTTCAATTTTCATCACACTGGTCTAGCATGAGCGGATGTGTTTGCTTGTAATCAGACTGGCAGATTCGGGATGTGTTGCCGGGGGACTGGCTTGGTGACCATGCACTCTCATCAACCCACATCTCAGCTGTCATTCAGGATACGATGATGACATGGCGACGGGTCACTTATTCTATGCCTGATTCTGTGAGAGATAACGGGCTTGCAATGCCAAGCTCACAGATATTACACTGGACCATATGTACAGTAGTAGACACACAGAAATTTGAGGGTCACGGATATATATATATATCTGCTAATTTGATATGATGGGCTTTGATGTTCATGTGGGACACCATGCAACGATTAGTGATCATCAAATCATTGAGGAGCTACTAGCTTGTTAGCTAGAGTGGTATCCCCCTTTGAGATACGATCTCACACAGTGCCTTTGATTTGCCGTGAGGTCAAATAATTGCTTTAAATACTTTCCGAGATGCCTCCCGACTCTGGAGCGCCACCTGCTGGCCTCTATGCTCGGCCCGCGGTGTCATCCCAGCACTCATTAACTTCTCATTACTGCGTTTGATGAGGAAGCTTCATTAGCGCGTTTGATGAGGAAGCTTCATTACTGGGTATGACGTCGATCTTACTGGCGTTGAGCCCTTCGACGTTCAGCTGCAGGATTCTGGGTTGGGAGCCGGCGGAGCTTGCCAACCCCGCCCGTTCCAGCCCAACACCAGTCGGGGTGGCGTCCCTCAATTGGCAGACTTTGCTTCGCTCACGGTGGTTAATCGCAGCTGCTGACGGGGGGTGCGAGTGTGGCGAGAGTGCGAGTGTGGCGCCGAGGAACAAACCGCAGACCACGTCATCCGGGACTGTCCGATATATCGGGCGCCCGACGGAACGCGTGGCCTGACGGTTGTGGGGTGACGAAATGGTGACGTGTCTCCTGGAGGTGTGCCTGGATATATTATAACTCGGGTGACCCCTCACCCAGGCTCGGGGGTGGTAAAAGGATAGCCCCTCTGCCCCGAGCCTGGGGGGGGGAGGAGAAACAAACATCTAATCCACACGAAGAAGAAGGAGATTAGTGGGTTAAATGAGGAGGTTTCGCTAAGGGTGCTGTGTTGCAGGGGACGACTCCGTTTCCTGAAAAAAAAGCTAACAAACAGACAATTAGCTTCATGTTGACACACAGGATGCAGACAAATCTGCTACAGATGAACCCACACTGAGCGTAACGTTACCCCACAGAGAGAGAGAGAGAGAGAGAGAGCGAGAGAGAGAGAGAGAGACAGAAAATGTGTGAGAGAGAGTGAAAGAGAAAGAGAGAGTGAGAGAAAGAGAGTGAGAGAGCGCGAGAGAGAGAAAGAGAGAGAGCGAGAGAGAAAAGGTGAGGGAGAGAGTGAAAGAGAAAGAGAGAGCGAGAGAAAGAGAGTGAGAGAGAGCAAGAGAGAGAAAGAGAGAGAGCGAGAGAGAGAAAATGTGTGAGAGAGAGTGAGAGAGAAAGAGAGAGTGAGAGAAAGAGAGTGAGAGAGAGTGAGAGCGAGAGAGACAGAGAGCGAGAGAGAGATAATAAATAGACACTCTTGAATTTGCATCCCACCCATTGTCCAATCGCGAGGCGGGACAAGGTTGATGTCACCCTGACAATGTGAGTAATTACCTGTGGGGCCGTACTATAAGTGAGTGATTGCACGCAGTCTGCTGGTACCACACAGTCCACCTCAAACACCCCTACACATCTGTCTACTGGAACAGTCTGGCCACTTCTAACACCCCTACACATCTGTCTACTGGAACAGTCTGGCCACATCTAACACCCCTACACATCTGTCTACTGGAACAGTCCACCTCTAACACCCCTACACATCTGTCTACTGGAACAGTCTGGCCACTTCTAACACCCCCACACATCTGTCTACTGGAACAGTCTGACCACATCTAACACCCCTACACATCTGTCTACTGGAACAGTCTGGCCACATCTAACACCCCTACACATCTGTCTACTGGAACAGTCTGGCCACATCTAACACCCCTACACGTCTGCCTACTGGAACAGTCTGGCCACATCTAACACCCCTACACATCTGTCTACTGGAACAGTCTGGCCACATCTAACACCCCTACACATCTGTCTACTGGAACAGTCTGGCCACATCTAACACCCCTACACATCTGTCTACTGGAACAGTCTGGCCACATCTAACACCCCTACACATCTGTCTACTGGAACAGTCTGGCCACATCTAACACCCCTACACATCTGTCTACTGGAACAGTCTGACCACATCTAACACCCCTACACATCTGTCTGTTGGAACAGTCTGACCACATATAGACACCCCTACACATCTGTCTACTGGAACAGTCTGGCCACATCTAACACCCCTACACATCTGTCTACTGGAACAGTCTGGCTACATCTAACACCCCCACACATCTGTCTACTGGAACAGTCTGGCCACATCTAACACCCCTACACATCTGTCTACTGGAACAGTCTGGCCACATCTAACACCCCTACACGTCTGCCTACTGGAACAGTCTGGCCACATCTAACACCCCTACACATCTGTCTACTGGAACAGTCTGGCCACATCTAACACCCCTACACATCTGTCTACTGGAACAGTCTGGCCACATCTAACACCCCTACACATCTGTCTACTGGAACAGTCTGGCCACATCTAACACCCCTACACATCTGTCTACTGGAACAGTCTGGCCACATCTAACACCCCTACACATCTGTCTACTGGAACAGTCTGGCCACATCTAACACCCCTACACATCTGTCTACTGGAACAGTCTGACCACATCTAACACCCCTACACATCTGTCTGTTGGAACAGTCTGACCACATATAGACACCCCTACACATCTGTCTACTGGAACAGTCTGGCCACCTCAAACACCCCTACACATCTGTCTACTGGAACAGTCTGACCACATATAGACACCCCTACACATCTGTCTACTGGAACAGTCTGGCCACCTCAAACACCCCTACACATCTGTCTACTGGAACAGTCTGGCCACATCTAACACCCCTACACATCTGTCTACTGGAACAGTCTGGCCACCTCAAACACCCCTACACATCTGTCTACTGGAACAGTCTGACCACCTCAAACACCCCTACACATCTGTCTACTGGAACAGTCCACCTCAAACACCCCTACACATCTGTCTACTGGAACAGTCTGGCCACATCTAACACCCCTACACATCTGCCTACTGGAACAGTCTGGCCACCTCAAACACCCCTACACATCTGTCTACTGGAACAGTCTGACCACATCAAACACCCCTACACATCTGTCTACTGGAACAGTCTGGCCACATCTAACACCCCTATACATCTGTCTACTGGAACAGTCTGGCCACCTCTAACACCCCTACACATCTGTCTACTGGAACAGTCTGACCACATCAAACACCCCTACACATCTGTCTACTGGAACAGTCTGGCCACATCTAACACCCCTACACATCTGTCTACTGGAACAGTCTGGCCACACGTCTGCCAAGCTGAAAGGAACCGTGAAAGTGAAATTAATTCAGTTGAGATATTCCTCAAGTTCTTCCTTTTCTCTTTTACGGTATCTCTCTCGTCCTCTCCCTCTCTCTTCCTGTGGTAGAGTGCGAGGCAGCGAGAGACTTTGATCAGACTTCCTGATTTAGAAACATATTAGTCTTCACCTCAGAGCTGCTTGGTATTGACCGGACTTTTTAATTTCAGAGTTACTAAGAGAACTGCCGAGTATGCAATACTGTCTGGATTCTGCTGCTTCTAAGATATGTCCTAAGCAGACCCTAAAGTACAGAAGTAGTACATGGACTGTGCATCAAATCAAACATTCATATGATTTTTTATCAATAAGGTTTAACATTTACTTAGGCCTGGGTGGAGAGGACGAAACCAACCTACCCATACGACAAAGAAGAAGAAGATTTGCTTGGGGTAAATGTTAAACCTTATTGATAACAATTGTATTACTGTTGTACATACAGTCTTTTCACAAGTAGTCTCACAGTGACAGGAACCAATCTTGATTTTGATTAGATTTTATTAGGATCTCTTTTAGCCATTGGCTAGTCTTATCTTAGAATCTTAAGAGTTCTTATCTTAGAATCCCTGGAAGATACCAGAAGATCCTGGGATGGGGAAGCGTGTAGCTCGACTTCTTGGACGCCTACAGTAGCATAACTCTAACGGCAACCCCCTAGCATAATCCTAACGGTAAACAAGTGTTGGCTATTCAGAACAGAGCCGTTTAGTAGTACCGTAAATATCACATGACTGAAGATTTTCCCCAGACAGACTCATATTCCCTCTCCCTTGCTACACCCCATTGTGTGGAGCAGCCAAGTGCGGATGATATATGATATAATTACATTCTTTGTACAGGATACAACCGTGGTTGGAAAGTTGAGGACGCTAAATAATTCAGTATACGGCTGAACTATGAATCGTTTATTGACTAAATAAGCTCAATCCCTTATCTTGTGCAACGGGACCTTCGATATTAGAGAGAGACACTTTCCATCACCGGGCGTCTCTAATTGGGTAAACAATAGCAGGCTTATTAGATGTAACATCATCCCATTAAGACTGCTGGGCTCTGTAGCAGAGGCGCGGTGGGGAGCCTGCTTGTCTGCTTTAGTAACGAGGTGGGAGGGAAAACGCGAACGGGAGTTCTGTTCTTCTGCAATCAAGTCAGTCAGTAAGAACTGAATACTGCTTTGTGCAGGAAAGGAATACGACAACCTTTGGCGAAATTACTGTCGCTTATTTGCCGGTCATGACAAAGTGGGAGATGCAGACCCCAAAATGAAACGTTTAACAATACATGTATTGGAGGAAATGTAACAATACGCAATACGCTAACCTAGGCTAAACTGAAAAGGAAATATGGGGTGTGTGTATAATCAGTAGAGTAGTGTAGTGTAGGAAATGCATGCATGAGTGAACTAGAGTATGTGTGTGGTGTTGTAAGGTGCAGAAAAAGGAAACTAAACTAGCCAAGGGAAACAATAGAAGAACAAACCTAAGTTAACCACAGAATCAAAACATAACTCTTAACCAAAGCCTGAGGGAACCAAAATATAATCAAACAAAAGGCACAACAACCAGGAACAAAATGGGTGCCTCCAGGGAGGAGAGGAGAGGAGAACGCTGAGGCCCTGCTGGACTGCGGGGGTTGGTATCGGTCCCTGGTGGCACCGGGCCCAGGTGCTGCCGGTTAGCTTGATTTGCCCCAATCACCGGCCACGCCCACCTGCTCCCCTGAAACTCAAAACACAAGCTGTGTTAGGAGTCGCTCCCTATTCACTATATAGTGCACTATATAGGGTGTCAGCCATTTTGTTTGTAGTGTCCGAATTCTCCACGGAATTTTCATTTCCTATATAGTCCACTATTTATTACCCACATTTCACCTTGATTTCCAGGGAACAGTGCATGTACCCTACATTTTCTCCGTTCCCTAGGTAGTTCACTACATGGTGAACCCTAGGGAATAGGGAGTGAGGGAACGAGGGAGCGATTCTAAACACAGCTACAGTAAGGACCAGCAGACAAGCAGGCAAACCCCTATCAGACCAGCCAGGGTTGAGTTTCCCAGAGGCAGAGTAGCGCTACGATGAACGCCGTAGCTTACGATGAACGTAGCGCTACGATGCCTCTGGGAAACTCAGCCCAGGGCCATAACAATACATACCCTTCTCTTCTCTGTGTGTAGTAGGAAGCATTGAGACCCGTTAGCCTAGCTTAGCGCCATCACTGGAAGTGGATGTGAAACATTAGCCTATACCGGCTCTAACGGGTCTCAAAACCTCCTACTCTGACTCTGCGGAAGATGGCAAATAAGTTAATTTCCCCCTAAGTTCCTTTATCAAGATGGTGTTACAGGGTGGAGAATGACTTGACAATGGCTGCAGTGGAGCCGCTGTCATTAATTACAATGGACTAATTTCCTTAGCGTCTGATAGTCTATGGTTGACGCACACGCTGATGGATGAAGTGGAGCCAAGCCGTAAGCTGCAGCCATTTCTCAGTCCTAGTCTGGGGTTGACAGTACTGTCTGTGATTAGGTTTCTCTGGGCTGGCTTGCAGAATGTCTCTCATATGGCCAGTCTTTTCTCAGAGGGTATTATTTATGTCAAAGCATCAACGGTATTCCCCAAAACCTGAACCAATGAGAGAAACCACAGCAGGGACACACTAGCGTTGGATCTGGGTTGAACAGGGATAGTGGGCAGCATGGTAGGTGGAGAGACAGAGGAGCACCTTGGTTCCGCCCCGATGCTCGAAAGGAGCGCCTCCGAAAGTCCTTCCTATGGTACCAGCCGCCATAAGACTGTCCAATAGGCTTTATCTCCTGACTTTCTGGACACTGTGGACCTGAGTCAGAGAGGGTGCCGGGGCTCACAACACTCACCTACTGTACTTAGCCAGACTCTTATTTAAGATCTTGATATTTTGATACTTGAACCTTGCACGACCTTAGCGTGTTTGCACAATCCAGGCAATCTAGACATCTTATTTCAATTTTCGTCACACTCTTGTATATTTGGATTCTTGTTTATTTTGTATCTACTGTAAATTTGCATTTATATTTGTACCCGGTCTGGATTGTGCTACATGTACACTGCTGCTGCAACACCATCATTTCCCTCTGCTCTGCGGAAACAGACTTTCATCAGCCTGAAAACGTGGGTGTCTCAGATAATCCATGTTTTCTGTGTTTTTCTGTCTGTCTTTTATACGACATGCTCGACTGCTCATTCTTAACTCTGTGTCGTGGGAGAAAGCAATCAGACTCCGTGGCCGTGCTGGATGGGGGCCTGTGCTGGCCAATCTTCATCTTTCCGTTTTTTTCTTTTGTCTCACGCACTTGTGCACACACACATGCATGTGCACAGACTCTCTCTCTCTCTCTCTCTCTCTCTCTCTCTCTCTCTCTCTCTCTCTCACACACACACACACACACACATGCACAAAGACACACTCTCTCTCTCTCTCTCTCACACACACACACACACATATGCACAAAGACACACACACACTCTCTCTCTCTCTCTCTCTCACACACACACACACATGCACAAAGACACACTCTCTCTCTCTCTCTCTCTCTCACACACACACACACACACACACACACATATGCACAAAGACACACACACTCTCCTTCTCTCTCTCTCTCACACACACACACACACACACACACACACACACACACACACATACACACACACACACACACACACACACACACACACACACACACACACACACACACACACACCCTGTCTATGCTAGCTTTCTCAGCAGATTAAGTTCTACAAATTCCACTGACAGAGGAGACAGCTTCCAGTGAGGCTGTGCATTTCTGATTAAAACACTCCCCCCTAAGTAAACACCAGTGGATAATCACGGTATTTGCAGTACTTGTGAACAGAATGTAAAAGTCCGGGAGCACGCTGTCCTTTTCAGAGCCTCTCTGCAATCAACAACTGCTCTCCTCAGTCTGGCTCCTTAATAGCACAAATAAATGATGCATTAAAATGGTTATGCAGCATAGCTAGAGAGAGAGAGAGAGTGGGGGGGGGGGGGGCAGAGAGGAGGACAGATAGACAGGTAGAGCGGGTCGTCCAACGATCGCAGGGTCGGCGGTTAGAATCCCGGCTTCTCCTGTCCACATGTCGAAGTGTCGTCGGACAAGACGCTCAACCCCCGAATCGCTCCCAATGAGCAGGCTAGCGCCTTGCATGGCAGCTGGCCACCATCGGTGTGTGAATGTGTGTGTGAAATGGGTGAATGAGAGAGGCCATTGTAAAGCGCTTCGGATAAAAGTGCTATATACTGTAAGTGCAGTCCATTTACCATTTAGAGATGATGACTGATCGATCACAGCTTCATCCGGAGAGCATCAACAGAGTGAGGCTTCAAACTACAACCGCGATTAAGTGACCCCGCCATGCGGACGTTGGGAGCCATCCTGAAAGACTACAAGGTATCCATGACAGGGAAAACCAGGTTTGTGGGCGAAAAGTTACTTGTGTGCATTAGTTGGGGGTTAATAAAGCAGGGACAGAGACCTTATACAGTGTGCGGACATCATCTTCTTTTACAGGGAAACCCAGGTTCCCTGGTCAAACCCTCCAAGGTTCTACGATGCAACACAGAGGCATGCTGGGAACGCTGTAGCATTAACCCTGAGCTCCGCGACGTCCGTCAGCGTCAACTGTCGATAAATCAAGAAATATCAAGAGATGAACTTTGGTGATTCTAACGCAGGCATCAAACGCAATGCTACAGACATTAGGGATAGACAGCACAACTCATACGGTATGCATACTGTATAGATCTGTCCACGAACACATACAATCCCAGGGTATCGCTCAATATAAATTTTCCCATGTCTCACGGCATTTTCTACCTATAGGAAATAGAAAAAAACATCAAGGTATTGATATTATATTGACATATTCTCTCACTGCACTAAATGCACTCACTGCATGGACTTCATAATGGCGTACATATATACAACACTGCACACACCTCACACTAACGCACACACAGACTGCATAAACACACATTACACTAGTTTTGTACTGTTTATTTGTATATAAGTCTGGAGGTGATCGCTAGGCTATCTTCCACAGGATCGCAGCTATACAAGTGTAGCCTGCAGTCTCCGCTAGCTCCACCCACGCATTGTGCCAGGAACCGTTGAGGCACTGGCTGGGTTCGATATTTGCCTTCGGATACACAAAGCTGTCATGTTTGTATGTTAGTACACAACCAACTGTTGCTGTGGAGATATTGATAGGCTTTTGATCTTTTTAGGTTTTCCATAGCCTTGCCGTCTATTGTCATTGAGTCCACAAAGTATGAACACATCTTGCCGTGATGCTGGGGCATTTTCACATATTATTCTCCCAGGTTTGTACTGTATACGGGTGTGGGATTTTATCAGTGCCGAAAAGTTGAAAATATTTTACTTTTTCCGTGGAGTGCAGAGGACACGCCCTATTATTGTTGTGTTCTGTCGCTTGGCAACTAATAGCGCTGACCAGGGACAATACGATGCGCCTCACGTTTTTGAAAAATCTGCCGTGGGAATGTAGGCTAACCATCTACCGGCAGCGTGTCGAAGCGTTCTTGGGCAAGACACTGAACCCCAAATTGCTCCCAATGAGCAGACTAGCGCCTTGCATGACAGCTGTCACCATTGGTGTGTGAAAGAATGGGTGAATGAGCTCTCTAGAGGCCATTGTAAAGCGCTAAAAAAGAGCTATATAGGCTACTGTAAAGTGCACTCAATTTACAATCCTAAACTTTATCTAGTAGTACTATATCTGTGTGTACTATAGCCTGTCTGTGTGTGTACTACTGTATATATGTGTGTGTACTAAATCTGTGAGTGTACTATATCTGTGTGTGTATTATATCTGTAGGCCTATGTGTGTACTATATCTGTCAGACTGTGAGTGTACTATATCTGTGTGTGTATTATATCTGTAGGCCTATGTGTGTACTATATCTGTCAGACTGTGAGTGTACTATATCTGTGTGTGTATTATATCTGTAGGCCTATGTGTGTACTATATCTGTGAGTGTACTATATCTGTGTGTGTATTATATCTGTAGGCCTATGTGTGTACTATATCTGTGAGTGTACTATATCTGTGTGTGTATTATATCTGTAGGCCTATGTGTGTACTATATCTGTGAGTGTACTATATCTGTGTGTGTATTATATCTGTAGGCCTATGTGTGTACTATATCTGTCAGACTGTGTGTGTACTATATCTCTGTGTAGCAGATTATGGACATGACACATATTATACAGGTCATACGGTAAGGCCATCTCACTGACAGGAATGTTGGTGATCTCAAGCGAGCTGATAAAGATCTGCAGGCCTCCAGGCTCTGGCCCAGGGACGTCCTCGTCTCCCCTACACAGTGATTAATCGATGGGAGGTCACACTGGGGGGAAACATGGTTAGTTTGGACTGTTTCCTGTCAAACTCACAGTAAACCTGACAGAATCCTTTCCAGCCCAAGGACGGGGCCATTTGAAATGGGATTTTGGGCGAACCGTTAACTCTTTCTCTCCTCACAACTGCCCCCCCCCCCCCCCCCTCAATAAACCCATGGCGTGGCATTCCAGTGGGCCGTGTGACTGTGTGGCTCACAGCAGTTTTACAGTCAAACCAAAGGAATATAGACATTCTTCCTCTTTGTTTCTTTAATAAAGTTCAATGACTTTCTCCCAACTATGTGATGCAACCACCATGAGAACTAGCCCTGGGAATAAAGTATGGGCATTGATGCATTGTATTTGTAACCAAGTGTTACTGTGTGTTGCAAATAACTGATTCTCTGCTGCTTAGTCAACCTAGCGATGTTTGGTATCAATCTGAAGCTAAAATCATGAATCAGTTGATTATGCATGTTGGGGAAATGTAATACCATGTTGAAACCATAACAGGGATATTTGATGATACCAGACTCTTAAGAAAATCTTGGCTCCCCTTTTATGACCCGAAGGGAGTGGGGGTGACACAGCCCACAGACCCTCACTCTGTGTGAATGACCAATTGGTTATGTCCATACAAACAGGACACCTCAGTCTCCTGTCCTTTTTAAGTGGGGGACAGGACAGATTCTCTCTCTCTCTCTGTGCTCTCTCAAGTTCCAACCAAGGATCCAAGCTTGTGCCTGGTTGATGCAAATCAATCTGTATCCATGGAATTGCTGAACCATTACCTGCTATCTGAGATCTCTGTGTAGTTGATGCCAGGGTCTTATGAATTACCACAAACGATCCACCTCTGGCGAGAGCAGAGGTTTGAATGTGAATGTGCAACTTTTAGCTGCTGTACATCGATCAGCGCTGAAATTGGACTCTGAATCTCTGCAAATATCAAGGTTAGCCAAGTCTACCATCACTGTGTCAACGGGAGCGCAGGCGCGTTACACCCTGCATCAAACCGAGCGACCATCACGTCACGTGCCTCTTCACTTCTTCGAGCCAAACAACGCCTCTGGACGCATCTCTTTCCCACACACGACCCGTAAGGCTGCCCTCCAGCACTCTCTTTTGATGTGGTGTGATGCCAAGTGTTGTTTAAGCTTAGGGGATTTAGGATAGGCTGTGATAATCTATGACATCATTCATTTCCTTTCTGCTGTGTTTTCATATTGCTTCATTTGTTTTAACATCTATTATTGAATTGTCTTTTAATGTTATTTTGATAATTGATTTATATAACTTCAATAAATATTATTAAGCTTTGATCACATCCTAGCGTCATCACATGATCTTTAGGTCACTTGATTGAGTCAAGACCTCCTTCAGACTGAGATTGATAAATTAGACTATTGATAAAGGTGATCTGCTTCCCTGTACAGAACAGGGTGGTGCCCCATATATGAGTTGATTTAATGTATTAAATACATATTCCTTTATATTTGTGATAACCACGGTATAATCATAAATTATACCTAGTCATATTTTCATAGTTCTAACTCGTATAATGCTACATCTGTATGTACTATATCTGTGAGTGTACTGTACTATATCTGTATGTGTACTATATCTGTGGGTGTACTATACCTGTGTGTGTACTATATATGTGAATGTACTTTATCTGTGTATGTACTATTTCTGTAAGTGTACTATATTTGTGTGAGTACTATATCTGTGGGTGTACTATATCTGTATGTGTACTATATCAGTGAGTGTACTATATCAGTGAGTGTACTATATTTATGTGTGTACTATATCTGTGTGTACTATATTTGTGTATGTACTATATCTGTGGGTGTACTATATCTGTGTGTACTAAATCTGTGTATGCACTATATCTGTGTGAGTGTACTATAATATCACTTTCCACAGACATTTCACCCAGCTGCCATAGACTTGCACGGTGATGCAGAAATTACCATCTCCTCTGACGCGCCCAACGGTGGAGCAATCTGTGGGAAAGTATGGCAAGAAAAAAGAAAAAAGGCCATCTGTCGTTCTTTTTCCCCAACACCTTCCTGATGGATGCCCGATGCAAGTCATTTACCTGCATGAAAGAATGCCGGCAATCTGTTTCTCTTGAGATACTCTGTAGTGAACAATAAACGGTAAATGGCTGTCTCACTTCAGTGTGTGTGTGTGTGTGTGTGTGTGTGTGTGTGAGAGAGAGAGGGTGAGAGGAAGAGAGGGTGACCAGGTCGTATCTGTAGCAGTGGTGCAGACAGGGCCAAACAGATTTCCGTAGTTGGGCCTCCGCCACCGCGTCAGCCTTGTGGAGCAAGGTTATTAACCAAGGCTCCTGCCGCCATCATGGGCTTTTAGGCTCCATCACTCCTGTAATTTAATACACTGGAAAGAGAGAGAGAGAGAGAGGGGGTGGGGGGGGGGGGGAGAGACAGAGGGGGTAGAGAGGGAGGAGAGAGACAGATGGAGAGAGACAGACAGACAGACAGAGACCGACAGAGAGAGAGAGAGAGAGAGAGAGTGAGTGTGTGAGAGAGACAGAGAGAGAGGGAGACAGAGATAGGGATGAGAGAGAGACAGACAGAGACAGGGACAGAGACAGACAGACAGAGACAGAGAGAGAGAGAGAGAGAGAGAGAGAGAGAGAGAGGGAGACAGAGATAGGGATGAGAGAGAGACAGACAGAGACAGGGACAGAGACAGACAGACAGAGACAGAGAGAGAGAGAGAGAGAGAGAGAGAGAGAGAGTGTGTGTGAGAGAGACAGAGAGAGAGGGAGACAGAGATAGGGATGAGAGAGAGACAGACAGAGACAGGGACAGAGACAGACAGACAGAGACAGAGAGAGAGAGAGAGAGAGAGAGAGAGAGAGAGAGAGATCGCCCTACACTTGAACCTCAAAAGTAAACCACCCTGCATGAGTCCCTATCACCTACCTATGACCATTTACATAATTACAGAACCTCATTTGAGCCTGGGAAATGGTGAGTCATCATATCCATCTGAACGGCCAATTACTGTTGGTCTCAGCAGCGTGAATAACATTGTTTTTGTAACCACCTGACAGTGTTCACAACTAGATTGAAAACTAGCTCAGCCAAACAGGCTTCCTCAGGCAGAAAGGGCATTTCAGAGAGACTTTTATATCTCACCACTTTGGCATTGTTTACAATGATAAGTGCTTTGTAAATAAAATGAATTATTATGATTATTATGATTATTTTATTACTTTCAATTTTATTAACGATCAATCACAGCTAGGAACGTCTCTTTTAAGCCTTTTCCACCAAGAGGGAACCGGTTCGGTGCCGGTTCGCGAACCTAATTTTGAATGGTTCCGAGCATTTCGACCAAAAAGAAATGAGTTCGGGAACCCGAAAGCTGGTTCCGAACCGGCACCACAAAATAGTAGGTTTTTCATTGCGAACCGTGATGACATCATGGGCGTGGGCTGACGTACAACGGTTCAGCTCAAAACTGGTCGAAACGCGGGCCCGTTCTCTGGACAGAACCAAGGTTCCAGGAATTTTTAAACGAACCGGTTCACAAACCAGAGTTCCTTTGGTGGAGAAGGGCTATGCGTGACCATGGCGATTGAGAACCAAAGCAAAGTGGTTTAACGTGTGTCGCTCTGCATTGATACTCCTAAACGCTCTGGCTAAACGCCGGAGACGGGGCCACTCAGAGTGACGAGGAATCACGACGTCGATGGGGACCACGTCCTTAAGGACGTCAATATTCAATAAAAGGACCACCCTTTCGTGTCGTGAATCCCTTCTCTAATCACGTCGTTAAAAATGACAATGCTGTTCAGATTGCAATAGTTCTGGAGGATTGATGATTGAGAACCTCTGCCCTGCAGTTGGACATATTTCAGTCAGGCAGGCTTAAGTGTTGGTTTAATCATTTAAACATTGATTGCAGCTGTATTATCCTGAGTGGCTAGCGCCAGAGTCCGGCGGATGTAGTTCCGGTGTGGGTCTGCTTTAGGAGGCTCGCTGTCTGAGAACGCAGCTCTACAGCTTCAACAACGCCAGCAGACCGCTGCATCAGACCCATCGTCCTTTTCCACACAGGCACACACACACACACACACACACACACACACACGCACGCACGCACGCACGCACGCACACACACACACGCACAACCACACGCACACACACGCAGGCACACAGACACAAAGAGACTCAGCCTATACACAAACACGCTAACATGCAACATTGCACATTTGCACTTTTGAAACATTATACACACTACACACAACATATTTTTCTACTGTATTATAGTGCATTGTTTATATTATTTTATTATCTTGCATTTATTCTGCTGCTGCTGCAAAGCTGAGGAGCCACAACTCAGGATTCTGACACTATTATATTTGTATGACGGATGCGACTAATAAAAAATATGGAGGTCGGGGTGATGGAAGCACCAGCAAAGTACAGTAGCAGCAATTAGAGTGTGGTACTGTAGTTAGCCTAGCGCCTGAACCAGCTCACGACTGCACGTCACCTTACATTTCTGTGACTCAATCTTTGAAGAGACCGAAGGAGTGTCAGTTACTTTTAAATAGAAAATACCATCAAATTCTCGAATCAGAATCAGAATCAGTTCATTGTCACGGTAGTTTACACATAGGCTTCTAAGAATTTGTTTTGGTCGATGGAGACGACATTTGACAGACCCCAACCCTAACCTAAGGACAAGACGGGACATTGCAAGTACAAAATACAATATAAAATACAAATACAAAATGCAACCGTTAAACCATAGCTGATCATACTAGATGACTAGAGTAAAAGACTATTATGACTTCTACCAGCTCAGACCGCATGGATCTGTGGTCTGGGAGAACAGCCTCAAGTGTTTTGGTACAATATCACACTATAAGCCACCGCCACACCTGGGCCTGTGGCGTCCGCCTGACGAGCCGCGACCCGAGCCCGGCGCTCAGGGGGGGGGGGGGAGCAGGCCGGAGGCAGCGGGCCCGTGGGAAAAACAAGCGCATTGTGTTGCCTCTGGGTATGAAATGCGCTATACAAATAAAGCTTTGATTGATTTATTGACCACACAGCTGCCTGTGACCACCCATTAGGGGTGTAACAATATATCGTGCCACAATATATCGCGCGACAGAAACGTCACGATACGTATCGTCAAGGTGAAAACAATATTGTGATATGTTTATTGTATATCAGTGAACGCTGGCTACACAACGCTGGTATCAAACACGTCTTTTGTCTCTAGGCCAATCCATGATATTACAACAATTAAGCTCTAAATTCACAAAGTGTATTGGAGTAGAAATGTGGAGAAATGCACAATGGGTGTGAACAGCAGCGCTACTGCAACGCTTCACACCTGCCCTTAGTGTATCGTATCGTATTGTTATCGTCAACCCAATATCGTATCGTATCGTGAGATTAGTGTATCGTTACACCCCTTCCACCCATCCACCCGTTTTCACTCACCGTTTGTTCTTGGTTTCATATAATTCCTTTTATTTCCCATTAAAAGAAGCGAGGGTGAACATGGTGCTGCAAACTGAACAAGTGGGAGGTAGTCCCCCACTTGGGAGAGAGGGAGAGACGCAGCCCAGAAGAATAGCAACGTCATGGTTGCTTCTCTTCTTCTTTGGTTTCCCCCCTCGCATACAGCCGAGGGTACATTTACTCACATGGCATGAATATGACAGTGAGACCAGAGGCGTACTGGAGATGTGAGCAGAGAGCAGAACAGCATCTGGCATTTGCAAATGGCTGCAAAAAACAAGCATTTTGAAACTCAAAATGAACACGTTACACCAAGCATACCAACAGTTGAGGTGTGAGAAAGATACAGAGACGCTCAAACGAGACCTTAATTAGAGGCAAATAGAGATCCGTGGGACCTTCAAATACCGTACGAGTCACCTTTAATGTCTTACCTAATAGCAGGAGTAGGTACTTTATTGATCCGGAGGAGAAACTGCACACCTGAAGTGAATATAGAAAGCCTAATTCTCAATACTTAACACCCACGCGCTGCTCTGGACTTGGCTGGCTGTGTAGAGGTGAGTGACGAGAGCCTGGCTGACATTGATTGATGCCATAGTGAACTGGTATCATATAGTCTGACAGTGATCAGACACTCAGAGTTCATCCCAGGTTCTAGAGGGGAGGACAGGGTTATCCCTACAAGCTCATTCCCTGACATGGGGCGGCGGTATAGCTCAGTTGGTAGAGCGGGTCGTTCAGTGATCGTAGGGTCGGTGGTTCGAATCCCGGCTCCTCCTGACTACTTGTCGAAGTGTCCTTGGGCAAGACACTGAACCCCAAATTGCTCCCAATGAGCAGGCAAGCGCCTTGCATGGCAACTGCCGCCATTGGTGTGTGAATGGCGCTCCGGGCCAGTGTAACAACTGGATGGGGAGCGCATTACAAATGCAGTACCTCTATCCCTGGGGAATACTAAGGGATCTAGGAAACACATGAGGTCAGATCAGATTATAGGAGACAAGGTTGGAATCAAGGAGAGAAGGTTGGATCACAGGGGAAAGTTTGCAATTAAGGAGACAAAATCGGATAACAGGAGACAAGGTTGGAATCAAGGAGACAAGATTGGATGACAGGAGACAAGGTTGGAACGCAGGAGACAAGGTTGGA
>NC_140234.1:57964176-57976676 GCF_949987555.1 Borostomias antarcticus | reverse complement strand
GTATATGTCCCTCTGTTTATATCACTGTATATATCCCTCTGTTTATATCACTGTATATATCCCTCTGTTTATATCACTGGGCGCACGTAACCACCAGTAGACCAAGAGAACATGCTCATGGTCATCTTCAGGTCAGGTTCAACGTTTGGCCTTGCCAGTCTAATCCTGAGAGAATGCTTCCAAACCACCTCTTCCACCCAAAATACATGACTTATTCTGCTCTTATCTATAATAATAATAATAATAATAACAATAACACTAATAATAATAAAAATAATAATAACAATAATAATAATAATAATAATAATAATAATAACAATAATAATGGTAATACAACAACAACAACTACTACTACTACTGATAATAATAATAATAATAATAATACAACTACTACTACTACTACTGATAATAATTATAATAATTATTATTATTATTATTATTATTAGTAGTAGTAGTATTATTATTACTTATCTCTTAATGTATGCTGATTCTATTCTAACACTTGGGTTGCTTAGATACACAGCAGAGGCCCAATTCAAACTCAATTCACGTTAAAACAGTCCTCCTCATGGAACATCTGTCAGACTGGCTAGGTGCGTAGCAGTTACACAAAATTACCTGATTGTAATCGAACAGCAGCATCACTCCCAATCCCAAACTGAACAGAACAGCCTATTGTGTCGCGCACCTCGTCCCCGTACCGTCGCATCTCCCGCGGCGACCTCATGCCCCGCCTCTTATTGATATTTATGGTTCCATGTTGCCGCGGTAACACCTTGACAGCTCGTTCAGAGGGGCACGCAGGCTGCCGGCTGCTCTATGAAAAGTGATAATGTATTTGTCACCCCCTGCCAAATTGTATAGATGCAGTCGTTGATCTTTCTTTGCATCTCCAATTTTCTGTTCCACACAACTAAATAGATGCAGTAGAATATATTTATGTATTTACACGAGGCATTGGCATGTACGTCCAAAGTCATGTTTTTAAAAGAAAGAGCCAACGTTATTTAAATCAAGCAGCGTTGAAAATAAATGTCTATACTGTATATTAGATATTGTGATGCACAAGTATCCTACACGGCTCTGAGTGACAGGCCACAACCATAATTGATGGTCTGAGTTGAAAAATAGAGCTAACGGCATTCAGCGCTCCATAATGCATGAGATAGAGACGGTACTGTATGATTAAATCTGGGGATCCATGCTCCGCATCTACCATGGCCGCATTAGAATTCAGCAGGAGGCAATCGTTTGCCAAACGTCTATCTCCACTTTAAGTTTTACCCGGAGATAATTCGAAACTTAAAGCTAATCTTTTGTTCCCTCCCACTGTTGTATCAAGCCCGACACTCTGGGATATAGATATACAATTGCATTCTTTGATATCTTTTTTTTGTAAATTTCAGGGTAAATATTTCATGTCCCCCCCCCGCCCCCCGCCCCACCCCCCCCCCCCCCCCCCTCGCCGCTGGCTGTTGTTTACAGTATGTCCCAGGTGGTTCGGGCAAAAACGTGCCTGGCTGTAAAAGATTCCAGCCCTTTCTCTCTCCGCTGCTGTGTCTGGACACAGATCTACAGTATCTTAAAGAGATCTTTTGAATTCTGGTAGAGATTCATTGGGCTATTTATAGAGCTCTATTTAAGACAGGGCTATTCTTCTTGTGTGGCGGCCGCGCATTACAGAACAGTCTAAGAATGGTCGGAACGAGCAGATTAATGGACACGAGTGATGTGGTTTTGCAGGGATAGCTGGAGTTGAGTGGGTCGCCATGGTGGACGTTCAGAATTGTAATCACTGATCTGTAATCTACAATCACTCGAATTGGTGAAATCAAGGACTCTACCTCATACATTACCTTTCACCGATCCGGCCGCTATTATGATTATTACAGATGCATGATTTATGTGCAGCATCAACTTGTGATGTGAAAACTAGTACAGTGACTCAAAAGCAATTATCCTCCACCCTGCTGCTCTCAGCACCCCCCCACCGCCCCCAACCACACACACACACACACACACACACACACACACACACACACCAAAGCCGAGGCCTGGTCCCTGGGCAGGACAAACAGTTCCTTGTTCCAGGAAACAGTGTGTTTAAGAGCTGTCAGGCTCCTGGAATCAACTGGGCTGGAGGTGTCAGATGAGCAGAGTCTCAGTGGGATTGCCGTTGACCGAGTATCAGGGAAAAGACAGTGGTTATTTGGAGCAACAGGATAAATGTGATGCACCTGTTCCTGTGTAAGTAAATAATGTCTTTCTCTCTACACAGCAGTGCTGGTGCTGGGGGGGGTGGGGTGATGGTCATGGGGATGGTAATCTCCCTGTGTCCTAACCTCTATCTCTATCTCTCCTAGGTCCTAACCTCTATCTCTAGCTCTCCTAGGTCCTAACCTCTATCTCCCTCTATCTCTAACCTTGAACCTCCCAACTCTAACCTCCTATCTCCAACCTCCCCACAGTCCTTGACTAGACTGTATGGTGTGTTCTCCCTGTTCTAGACTAGACTCTTTGGTATGTTCTCCCTGTTCTTGACTAGACTGTATGGTATGTTCTCCCTGTTCTTGACTAGACTGTATGGTATGTTCTCCCTGTTCTTGACTAGACTGTATGGTATGTTCTCCCTGTTCTAGACTGTATGTTCTCTCCCTGTCCTAGACTGTATGTCTCTCCCTGTCCTAGACTGTATGTCTCTCCCTGTCCTAGACTGTATGTCTCTCCCTGTCCTAGACTGTATGTCTCTCCCTGTCCTAGACTGTATGGTCTCTCCCTGTCCTAGACTGTATGTCTCTCCCTGTCCTAGACTGTATGTCTCTCCCTGTCCTAGACTGTATGTCTCTCCCTGTCCTAGACTGTATGTCTCTCCCTGTCCTAGACTGTATCTTCTCTCCCTGTCCTAGACTGTATGTCTCTCCCTGTCCTAGACTGTATGTTCTCTCCCTGTCCTAGACTGTATGTCTCTCCCTGTCCTAGACTGTATGTCTCTCCCTGTCCTAGACTGTATGTCCCTCCCTGTCCTAGACTGTATGTCTCTCCCTGTCCTAGACTGTATGTCTCTCCCTGTTCCTAGACTGTATGTTCTCTCCCTGTCCTAGACTGTATGTCTCTCCCTGTTCCTAGACTGTATGTCTCTCCCTGTCCTAGACTGTATGTCTCTCCCTGTACTAGACTGTATGTCTCTCCCTGTCCTAGACTGTATGTCTCTCCCTGTACTAGACTGTATGTCCCTCCCTGTCCTAGACTGTATGTCTCTCCCTGTCCTAGACTGTATGTCTCTCCCTGTCCTAGACTGTATGTCTCTCCCTGTCCTAAACTGTATGTCCCTCCCTGTCCTAGACTGTATGTCTCTCCCTGTCCTAGACTGTATGTCTCTCCCTGTCCTAGACTGTATGTTCTCTCCCTGTCCTAGACTGTATGTCTCTCCCTGTTCCTAGACTGTATGTCTCTCCCTGTCCTAGACTGTATGTCTCTCCCTGTACTAGACTGTATGTCTCTCCCTGTCCTAGACTGTATGTCTCTCCCTGTACTAGACTGTATGTCTCTCCCTGTCCTAGACTGTATGTCTCTCCCTGTCCTGGAGGATGTGTGCATCAGCAGAGCCCCGTGTTTCGGAGCGTGAGAGAGACCAGGAGGGAAAGCTTCACCCCAGGGAGTGTTTGTTTGAAGTTTTGGGCTTGTTTTTGTCACAGACTCAACAAACATATTTTACTATTTTAACTCTCACAGATCACTTCTTTTCTTGTGGTTCCCCGATGATTTCATTAAAAAATATCACGGTATGATATGTATGGGGCTGTACATATTTGAAATATGTAGGCCATCGCAGAATTTTTACAGAGACATTTATTTCACATGCTTTAGAATGGGCGAGTTTCTATTCCTACGGCTGAGGGCCAGAGGGCTGAGAGAGAGAGAGAGAGAGAGAGAGAGAGAGAGAGGGTGGGGGCAGAGAGAGAGAGAGAGAGAGAGAGAGAGAGGGTGGGTGGCAGAGAGGGAGAGAGAGAGAGAGAGAGAGGGTGGGGGCAGAGAGAGAGATGGAGAGAGAGGGTGGGTGGCAGAGAGGGAGAGAAAGAGAGAGAGGGTGGGTGGTAGAGAGGGAGAGAAAGAGAGAGAGGGTGGGTGGTAGAGAGGGAGAGATGGAGAGAGATGGAGAGAGAGAAGAGAAAGAGAGGGTGGGTGGTAGAGAGGGAGAGATGGAGAGAGAGAAGAGAGAGAGAGAGAGGGTGGGGCAGAGAGAGATGGAGAGAGAGAGGGTGGGTGGTAGAGAGGGAGAGATGGAGAGAGAGAAGAGAGAGAGAGAGAGAGGGTGGGGGCAGAGAGAGAAATGGGGAGAGAGAGAGGGTGGGTGGTAGAGAGGGAGAGATGGAGAGAGAGAAGAGAGAGAGAGAGAGGGTGGGGGCAGAGAGAGAGATGGAGAGAGAGGGTGGGTGGCAGAGAGGGAGATGGAGAGAGAGAAATGGTGGGTGGTAGAGAGGGAGAGATGGAGAGAGAGAGAAGAGAGAGAGAGTAGGGTGGGTGCAGAGAGAGAGAAAGAGAGAGAGAGAGAGAGGGAGAGAGATTGCCTCACAGTACCTAGATCTATATTTTTGGTGTACTGTTTTTTTGGTGTACTGTATTTCTTTCCTCTTGCAGACCTTCACTCTCTCTGCAGGCTTTAATGGTCTGTGGAAATATTCAAACATGAAGCACTAATAATGCTGCTTGTTATGTATCATACCAATCATAACCCAGCAAATTCCTCCTATGTGTGAAAACGTACCTGGTTAAATAAATCTGATTCTGTGGAATCAGTTCAACTGTCATTGTCAATTATGGCCCAAAGCTATGAAACACAATACCTACAGTATGAAGATGTCAGGAAAGCCAGCTCGCTAAATAGTTTTAAAGGAAAGCTAAAAACCTATCTCTTCACTTTAGCTTTTAACTACAGTAGCTCCTTTTGCACTTGCGGGCTAATGCACTGTTCTTTCTTTTTTTAATGTATCTCTCCAGTACCAATATTTTATGAAATGTAAATTTTTACACTGTATTTTATTTTATTTGTACCTTTATCTTTATTGTGTTTCATCTTTTGTGTGAAGCACTCAGTGCATGCACATTCTCTGTTGTAAAGCACTTTGAGCGGCATTTATTTGTATGAAAGGTGCTATACAAATACAGTTTATTATGATTATGATTATTATTATTATTATAACTGTTATAACTCTCTCAGACTGAGGGGGGGCTGGACCCAGGACCTGACGCTGCTGTTCGTTACCTCAGCTGTAATACTGGCCTGCTTGGATTAGCGGAATGGAATGCTGAGCTGTTGAATTGATTAATGTGCACCGCAAGTCATTTACATAACAAGACCCCAGCATACAAATGGAAATGTCAAGCCACTGTACGTGTTGTACTGTGTGTGAAAACATGTCTGAATGGTGCACTGTCAGAGGCAGTGGTGATAAGATACTGCCATCTGCAACATCGATTCGACAACAATCTCGGCTTCATTTTTAGCCATCTGGGCCTCTTTAAATCAATACAGCTCACAGCAACTTAGGCATTCACTTGAGCGTCCACATGCACAGCTGAAACAATAATGTACAATGATCAAAATGATGATCAACCAACCAACCAACCGACCAACCAACTAACTAGCCAGCCAACCAACCAATCAACCAACCAACCAACCAACCAACCAACTAACTAGCCAGCAAACCAACCAACCAACCAACCAACCAACCAACTAACTAGCCAGCCAACCAACCAACCAATCATCCATCCAACCAACCAACCAACCAACCAACCAACCAACCAACCAACCAGCCAACCAACCAACTAACTAGCCAGCCAACCAACCAACCAATCATCCATCCATCCAACCAACCAACCAACCAACCAAACAACCAACCAACCAACCAACCAACCAACCAGCCAACCAACCAACTAACTAGCCAGCCAACCAACCAACCAATCATCCATCCATCCAACCAACCAACCAAACAACCAACCAACTAACTAACTAGCCAGCCAGCCAGCCAGCCAACCAACCAACCAATCATCCATCCAACCAACCAACCAACCAACCAACCAACCAACCAACCAACCAACCAACTAGCCAGCCAGCCAGCCAACCAACCAATCATCCATCCAACCAACCAACCAACCAACCAACTAACTAACTAACTAACTAGCCAGCCAACCAACCAATCATCCATCCAACCAACCAACCAACCAACCAATCAACCAACCACAATTCTAGCCTACAGCATTGCTTATAATCCTCTTAGATGTGTGCTTTTGTACTTTGGCTTTCTAAGCTCCCCTAAATATTGTCTCAATCTCTCATTCCGAATGGCAGCGGGAGGGAAATAATGGAGGTCTTCCTCTTCCGAGGGAGTAGAGGAGGAAATACCTTGTCGCTGGAGGGCTTGGACAGCAGCGCGCCCTGAGAACAGCGCTAAAAACGGTCTCCCCTGCCCCAGACACAGCTGTTTGTGTTTGCGAAGCCTTGCTGAGCGATCGGCCATCAGCGCAGGGGGAGAGAAGAGAAAGAGAGGGAGAGAAAGAGAGAGAGAGAGGTAGAAACCACACACACACACACAAACACATAACTCACTACGCTGCATCTCTTAATCTCAGCCAGGGTGCATGGGCTTACGGTTGGCCCCTCAGGGCTAGGTCCATGCGCTGGGGATATTGGCTTTATAATACTGCCAAGGACTCTGTATAATACTGCCTCACAACATAGAATCACCTGAATGTTCATATTCACACTCCTGGTCACGACATACAACCACCTGAACATTCATATTCACACTCCTAGTCATAACATACAACCACCTGAACATTCATATTCACACTCCTAGTCACAACATACAACCACCTGAACATTCATATTCACACTCCTAGTCACGACATACAACCACCTGAACATTCATATTCACACTCCTAGTAATAACATACAACCACCTGAACATTCATATTCACACTCCTAGTAATAACATACAACCACCTGAACATTCATATTCACACTCCTAGTAATAACATACAACCACCTGAACATTCATATTCACACTCCTAGTCATAACATACAACCACCTGAACATTCATATTCACACTCCTAGTCATAACATACAACCACCTGAACATTCATATTCACACTCCTAGTCACAACATACAACCACCTGAACATTCATATTCACACTCCTAGTCATAACATACAACCACCTGAACATTCATACAGTATTCACACTCCTAGTCACGACATACAATTGGTAAATGGTAAATGGACTGCACTTATATAGCGCTTTTCCACCTTAGCGGCACTCAAAGCGCTATAATTCATATTCACACTCCTAGTCACGACATACAACCACCTGTAATGTTGGAAATGGAGAAGTTGTATTTTTGGTGCAAGGTGTGCCTAGTGACACAACAGGAAGCCACTGACAGCTGATGTGGTCCCTTGCTCAGAAACGATGTTTGAGGCACTGGTGAAAAGCCAGCGAGCAACTATACAGAAGGACATTGTACGTAAGTGAGTGGAGAGAGAGAAGGTTTCAGTATGTGATAAAGAAAACTTTTTTGCATTTCGTTTTATATGACCGTTTATGTGTTGCACTTTGTCTTGATCCCTTTAATGTCTCATGTAAAGCACTTTGAATTGCCTTGTTGCTGGAATGTGCTGTACAAATAAACGTGCCTTGCCTTGCCTTAACTTCACATTCATATTACACTCCTAGACACAACGTCAGGGAGATAAAACACCTTTACGGTATAGAGCATTTATTTAACACATCTAACACATCTAACACATAAATGATGCAACAGCCTGCCTGCCTCTCTGTCTGTCTGTCGCTCTTTTTCGACTCTCCTCGGATACCATCGGGCCTGACAGCGTTCATATTTGGCACGGGCGTCCGCAGGGGTCCCAGACCGAGCCTGACGGGGCTGGATTTTTAAATTAATTAACGTTTTGGATTGTTTTAACATAAAATACCCCATCCTGCTCCGAATAGAACCCCGGCCCCAGGGTTTGAGCTGTCTACTCTAGAACCACAGTGCTCATGAGCGGCAAAGAGCTACTAATGAGCACTGCGTGAGGCTGCCCTGATACCAACTTTGAACTATGACCTCGCCCCTGCCCTGATACCAACTTTGAACTATGACCTCGCCCCTGCCCTGATACCAACACTGAACTATGACCTCACCCCTGCCCTGATACCAGCACTGAACTATGACCTCGCCCCTGCCCTGATACCAACACTGAACTATGACCTCACCCCTGCCCTGATACCAACACTGAACTATGACCTCGCCCCTGCCTACTCTACAATTATTTTTCCGTTGCTCAGCTTTGCCCAACATTAGTGAGTTCTATTGTCCACTCAATAGTAGTAGCTACGCTTGGCAAAAATCGCCAAACCAAGCTATCATTCAGACGGGACTTGCCAACACAACAGGTCCACTATCTTCTGGGAGGGAGACGGACATATAATGGACTAGATGGCCAATTACTGATCGCTTCAACGCGTATCAGAACCAGCAGATAAATTGATTGGATGGGCTGAGCTGGAGTGATAGCAGGTGTACGGTATTTAGTTGGTGTCCATATTGCTCCAACGTGTATCAGAACTAGTACTTTATAAATGTGTACTTTCCCTAGATGGAAAGTACACATTCCCTGATCGTCAGATCACTACGCAGAAGTGTCACCTTTCGTCCGTAAGACGCTCTAAAATAGATCCTTGTCGGCTCCTTATCTGGGGGATGCATGCTTACTGGCAGTCCCACAATCCCCCTCCCCTCCGTCAGTCCCCCTTGCACTGGTTTGGCAGCGGCAGGCCCATCTCCGGCCGCGATCCCAGGGAGAGACGCTCTCACTCAGGCTATTTCCAGCCCCGTGCGCCCCTCTCTTCGGGGAAGCTGTCCAACACCCAGAGAGAGCTGAAAAATGCATTTGTTCTTCAGTCTCTCAGCGTCCGACTTTGAAATGAACAGTTGATTATCTTCAGAGCCACGGGATGAAAACCTCTAGAGGGAAAGTTGCATATTTCTGTCCGTATGACGCAGTAGGAAAGAAAAGAGCAGCTTTGATCGTCTGTTTGGGTGATTTTGGTGAGCTGACAAATGCTTCACTCCAAACGAAGCCCAAACAGCAAGAGTGTCACATGTCCTACTATGGCCACCAGCAGATTTTGAACCTGGCTAAACCAATACCTCTTTGAGACACAAGAACGTGTACGACTCTCAGTTCATTGTATACAATTTCTCTTTTATTAGATGTTCTTGTACATTTTCAAAATTCCTCTCTGCTTGTGTCTAAAGCCTCTCGGATGACATGGGGACATGTGTTAATCAGATCTTTATCACACCTGTGGAGGAACATCAGAAGACACGATCCACACCTTTGTGCTTATCTTTTTTTTTTTTCCAAGTTTTTCTTTTTTGGTAAATATTTGGACATTTTCACAATAACATACTAACTTATCTGTTATCATTTTTGTATACCAACATGCTCACAATGTTCTGGACCGTTGTCGTAATCAAAACAACACCAAACAAACAACCCTGGGTTCATGTGCTGGTCTATGGTGGTCTATGGTGGTCTATGGTGGCTGCTTCATTCTAATGTGGTTTTCTTAGTGGATCACAGATTCAGAAAGGGCATGAGACGAAAATTACAGGACTTGCATTCACTAACAACAAGGGCTCGGCCACTGTGCATAGCCTGATGCTCCAACAGAAATATAAACATATACTTCCATCGCAATCTTTCTTACCGTGTTCACATTTGGATTGATTGATACTGTTAATATAATCTGTGTTATGAAAGTAGGGAACGGTCTGCCTCATAACAGTACAGCCAGCTCTATTCAAACGCCTCATGATGTCTGATCTGTCATCAATCCACGTGGCTTATGGGGTCTGTGCCTCTGGTAAATATTTACATTTTTATATTATTTTCAAATACTTTCTTGTTGTGTATTATCCACTATACTGTACATTGTGCAAAAAAAGCTCAAATCTATTTTTGAAGGCCACCGCGTGTCTACCTACACTCTGATCTTGGTCTGAACATATGCCATTTTGTAAACTAGAGCTCTTACTAAGACTCAGCTAGTAGACTTGATGGTGAACAAGGTAAATGATAGGAATAAAACGATTGTACAGAACAATATCCACTGAAGTCCATTCAACGAGTTCAGGGCTCTAGCAGAGGCCTGGATGTGCAGTGTTGTACAGTAGGTAATTAACATAAACTGGAAACGTCCTGTTCACATATTTACATCTGTGACAAATAGGTGGTATGTTTGCTTCAGTGTGTTCATACTCCTAAACAGCGTTCTACAAGCATTACATGTGAACAATGGTTAGGCTGTGTTGTGCTCATCAGGGAGACAGGAACAGGAAATCTAGAGACAGGAACAGGAAATCTAGAGACAGGAACAGGAAATCTAGAGACAGGAACAGGAAATCTAGAGACATAACCACTGTGCTTTGTACTGACCCTCCATACGTGTTAACTATAACTCTGACGTTTTGAAATATAGAGTTGGGATGGAGTTGATTCCCCTCAACACTCCCCTCAACGATTGTTTCCAGTGAAAATACCCAGACGAATGTCTGTACGGTCAGTAAACAGTATCGCTTACACCTCCATTCTGTCCACAGACAGATACGAATGTGTTCATGCCTCAAGCTTTGTTATATACAAGAGATATATATAACAAGGCATTTTAGTGAGTTACGTGATATGATATCTACTGTGGCGAAACTTTTTCCTAATTGCACTGACAAGATAAAATGGCCACCAAGATAATAAATAAATAAATAAATAAATAAATAAATAAATAAATAAATAAATAAATAAATAAATAAATAAATAAATAAATAAATAAATAAATAAATGGAAAAGATGGATTGAATATAGCTTTAATTGCTTCAAAAACCTAAATCCTTGTTATGCAGGTATGGCTTACATATATGTATTACTCATCCATAATCTCATATATTTATCAATTTAGGGTTAGGTAACCCTTTTGTGATAGGAATTCTAGGGGTGACAAATCCAGGAAAAAATAAAGAAATATATATGTATATAGTATATATATATGGTAACACTTTATAATAAGTGCACACTTTAAAGCATTATTAGTAGTATTAATACTTAATTCATCATTTATAAAGCATTATTCATTCATTATTACACATTAGTAAGCAGTTTATGAATACATTTATAAATGTTTTATTCTTCATTAATTAATGAAGAATAAAACCTTTATAAATGGTAATAAATAGCTTACTAATGTGTAATAATGAATGAATAACACTTAAATGATGAATTAATACTTAATAAATGTTTTATAGTGTTACCATATATACACCATATATATAACATTGCACCAAGTAAACCATTGTTGAATAGTCATCATCAGACGATGGGAAATGAAGTATGTTCACCTTTTAATCTGTTTACCATTGTGCTTTTAGAGTCTGTCTGTGATTGGTTGCGGCCCCTCCCACATAGTCGGTTGTTGAAGGGAAAGATGCATGCTGACCCTAACCTGACCTCACATGACTGGTTGTTGTTGGTTAGGGCGGGGGTCATCCATGAGGACGTAGGATTAGGGTTGGGGTCAGGGATGTAGGGTTAGGTTTGGGGTTAGGGCGGGGGTCATCCATGAGGACGTAGGATTAGGGTTGGGGTCAGGGATGTAGGGTTAGGTTTGGGGTTAGGGTGAAGGTTATCCTCAGGGATGAAGGGTTATGGTTAGGGTGTAAGGATACAAAATGAACCCGGTCCGACAACATGCACATCTTGCGCTCAGTGACAAGAAAAGCTTGTCTTCGTCAATAGCCTACAAGACTCATCAATACCAGCAGAACTGCCAGACATGAACTCCATTTGATGCACTTCATCACTGTCCCTGATCATCAATATATATCGACCCCAATGTCAACCGCCGGGATGGACGTCACCTACGGTACCTGTCATGACACTGAACAATGTCATCCTGTCTGCTTCCCTCTGCATGCATGTCACTGTTGAAATAACCCCCTGATCAAGATGTGACAGACGTTGGTGATTTCGTCCCCCAAGTAGGGCAAGGTATTTTTTCACTTTTTTTCTTCTATTTTTTTTTTTTACAGATAATGAAAGTACAGTACAGATGTAAGCTTTCAAATGTCTCATACACTTGAAATCAAATGAAAATATTTGAAGATGTGCTTCTGTGAATGTTGGTCCACCTGAAATCACTAAGAAGAGAAAAAAAGGCTTCAAAGATTCAGAGCTGTTCACACTTCTCACAGGACATGGACTTCGACGACAAAATATGACTAGTGATCCTAAAACGATTGTTTGTTATATTAAGTGAATTCTTCACAACTTCGACTTTTTGTGATGTGACAAAAAAACAAACAGCGGCTGACACATCTGGTATCTCTCTCCTCTGGTCTCCCTCCTCCTCTACTGTAACTAGTGAGATGAGAACCAACATGGCCAC